>NC_037651.1:603529-905294 GCF_003254395.2 Apis mellifera
TTTCTATTTTTCTATTGTTAGATGCTTCTTTGTTAGATGCTACAAGCATTTAAAAAAAATAATATTTTTAGAAATCAAATCAAGAAAAAAAACAATAATGAATACCTTTGCGCAACATTTCTTCTTATTAGAACATATTCTTCATAAGAAAAATGATATAAAATGAAAGATAAGAATTCTGACAGTTCAAGAAAAAGTCTCTCAAAAAATTTCAAGAAAAAGAAACATTAAATAAAATAATAGTCAAAAAATATAACAATTAAAATAGCTATATGTAAGATATATCAAATATAATAAAGCAATAAATATATCAGAAATATAAATCCTTCAATAAAAAATAAAAAATGTTTCAATAAAAAAAAAAATGTTTCATATTGAAATTTAAAATGCAAATATAATCATATTTCTATTATTTATATTTTATAATAAATTTCTTTTATTGATAGATTTTTTCATTTCATAAATATATAGGCTTTCTATCTTTGTTATATTGTTTTATTTTTGTTTCGCTTTATCTAAATTTCAATTACTTATGAATAAATTTAAATCAAAATCTTTGTATAATAATCTTGTACTTTTTTGTTTCGCTTTATCTAAATTTCAATTACTTATGAATAAATTTAAATCAAAATCTTTGTATAATAATCTTGTACTTTTTTGTTTATTTTATTATCAAAAAACAATTAAAATATATCTAAAGAAATTTTATGAATTGTTAACATTTTAATAGAAAATAACGTAGGATGAATTGCAAGAATTTAAAAAAATACTATTAATTAAAAAAAAAATATTATTAAAACCAAATAAAAGCATTTATATATACATATATGGCAAAATCAGATTTTGCTTTCCTATTATCAGTAAATAATTAAAATATTTTACATATATAAAAATATATACGTTGGAAAAATTGGAAAGAGAGTGAATAATAATTTTAAAAAATACAAAAAATACAAATAAAAATGAATATATAATTAACTATAATAAAATATATAACTATAGGTCAGTCAAAATATTATTCAAAGTGCAAATAAAGCTAAACTCAATTTTCCTAAAAATTATTTTCCTAAAAAATCTCTGGAATTTAAAATTATATTAACAACATGAAAAGGGATGTTAATTTTCAATTAAATTGAATCTGAAATATACTTCAAATTTTTTAATTTTTATTCTATTCTGCATTAAAGTCGAATCCTTATTGCAATCACTAATCTATGAGCACCGTAGTGTATAAAAATAGCAACATTATCAAAATAGTATTATGTAAGCTTTAGTAAGATTATATTCGTAATGCTAGAATAAAATTTTTACTGATTTATTTTTGAAAGCTATAAGCAATAAAAATTGAAAAATTTATTAAATGTTCATAATTTATAAATGTTTAAAATATCTTTTATTATTTTTTTAATTATAATATTTTTGGCTATGTTCTGATTTATTTGAATCATATTTCTAATCTTGCTTTTTGTTTTTCTAAATACTATTATAATACTTTTCTAAATACTATTTCAGTCACTTTATTGCCTTTTCTTTTTTTGATTACTTATTTTTCTATAATTATTATTTAATAGAGATTTCAAATTATATATTCTTCGGTAAATAAAATAACATTTTAAAGAAGAGTTGGTTTTATTTATATAGAATTTAAAGCATGATATAATGAATTTAAATTTACTTAATTTATATTTTCGTCTTTGAAATATCATGACAATTCGTCATCTCTAATTTAAAAGTTAATAAAAAATATTCTTTCGATTAATGTTGTGCGTTCGATTTATTTAATCTTGTATTTTTATTATATATATATATATATTAATATATATTAATATATATATATATTAATATATATTAATATATATATATATTAATAATTATCATTATGTAAAATTATAAAAAACAATCATTTTCTTCCTTGCTATAATTCCATAATGATATCATCAATTATATACGTTAATATATTGGATTACAATATTTTTTTTAAATTAATATATTAAATTAATTTCTCTTCATATAACTTTTTCTGATTATTTTCAATTGCAGTACATATTCATTCATTAATGCTGTCTCATTAATTTAATTTTTTTGAATGATTTCCTCTTATTTCTATGGAAATAAATCTATGGTTTGTTATTCTATTGATCTTTTGACCTTCAATTATTATTAAATTTATAATGTTTAAGATTTTTCTGATATTATCATAAAAATGTATCAGTGACTTGTCGTAAATAAATTACAATCTCTACATTATATCTAAATTAACTTTTATTAGAGGCATTAATTCTTCTTATGAAAATATTGCATAAATATTTCTAATCAGACGAAATATGACAAGAAATGTTTTATTAATTTATTGTTTATCATGTACAATCAAATATATAAAAATGAATGAAAATTATTTTTAAAAATTATTTTCCGTTATGCAATATAAGTTTTTATTCAATTTAGCAGGATAAAAGATATATTAAATAGTCCACTTTCGCGTGAATTTCGGGTTCGTCCAAATATAATATAATATAGTGAATATTGCTTTTTTATTATAATTGCTTTTTATATTCGTGTAAAATAATATTTTTTATGAAAAATCTATTGGAATTAATTTTTGAACTTGTTCTTGAATTGTATGAAAAATGTGTGATTCATATTTCTTGTAATATTATGATTAATCTTTATACTTTTCTTGATGATATTTAGATTATATATTATATATACTATTAAATAAATATTTCTTTTTTAATAACTGCCATGATTAATCCATCATCTTTCTATTATTATAGTATTGATATTTAAATTATTTTGTATTTTCTATTTTTCGAATTATTGTTTTCTTTATGGTAAGAGTTTTAGACGTCCATAATTATTTGTAAAAATCTTTTTTTATTCTTTTTCGACTAATTGATAAAATCTATACAAATTTTTGTTTTATATTAATTATACGAAAGAGAAATAATTGAAAATAATAATAATAATTAAAATGGTAATTAATGAACAATACGTACAATACATATAAATATCATAGATATGATTAGATATGATTGCGCGAATTATAAAGTTTCCACATTGTTTTTGTTTAAATTTTTGATCTGTCGCGATATATTATTTTACAAAATTAATTTTTGAAATCTGTTCTAATAAAATAAATCATAAGTTCTATTTGAAAACTAACCAAGTTTATTGTATAAATTATAAATATTGAATTTGGACTGATGATTCATTGTTATTTGAATTCGCTAGATTTTTTCACTGCTCTCTGTGATTCATCAATTCACTTATGAAAAATTTGAAAATTTCTCTTTCAAATATAAAATATATTCAGTAACTGGAAATATCGTATATTGTACATATTTTTGGAAAGTATCGTGTTTATAAACAAAAATAAAAAACATCTTTCTTAAAAATAGTCACAAATGTTTGATAAACTATAAAACATAATCCTTGTATTTTGTGTTTTTCATAGAACATAATATGCTCTCTCCTTTAAATCATCACGTTACTCACGATTTAAATATTTTGATGTTTATTGTATATACTGAAAAAATTCTTCATCTTCAATTAGAAATAGTGCTAACTGTATCATGTTGTATCATGTTTTGCTTTTGTTAATCTTCTCGATGACCAATATGGAAAATGTCTTCCTCATAAATGTATCATAAACCATAAAATAAATTTGTGCGTTTCATTAAATATTCTTAATTAAATTATTCAAGAGAAAATATAAAAGATTCAAAAGAATCTTTAAAGAATAATATGATGTTTCAATCTATTGTCAATGAAGAAATTTTTCATTCTTAAAATAGAAATGGCACTACTTCATATTATTTCGATAAATTGATCCGCTTGGTGTTGTTGTTTGATTGAATTGCTTCCTAATTTTTTAAACTTAAGTTCCAATATAATATTGAAAAATATTTATTTTTCGAGAACGAGAAAAAATCAATCTCGTGTAATTCTTCTATTTCTTCTATAAGGATATAATTTTTTTTTTGTTTTTGTTCGAAAATAAAGCTTAATAAATATATTTTTATGTTGTCTAATGTATAATTTTTTTTTTGATCTTTTGGATTGCCAATTTGATACTTATGTGAATTCTTTGTGTAATAGATTATATCAGGATTGGTTTATTTTTAATCTGATTAAGATCTTCGATTTTTGATAACACGAAGTTTCATAATTTTTAGCTTATAATATAAAAAGTTGATATATCGAATTTATGACATGAAATTATTTAAATATTTTGTATTAAATAATATTGCAAGATAGTAATATGAAAAACATTTTTTGCTGATAAACGAAATGAAATTTATGTTCCATTCTTTTCTCAATAAATCGTGTTATTAAAATTTTGAATATATATATTAAGCGACAATAATTCAAATAATATGATTGTTCGAATTTATAGAAAAGTTGTAGAAAAGATTTCTTTGTCTTCAATTAAAAGTGATAAATAATAACTATTTCACATTGTATGCGTTCAACTATTGTTTGATTCTTGATATTCGATATTGTTTGATTCTTGATACAACTTTTTAATTTGTGTTCATTTCTCAACAAATCCATTTTTAATCTTGTACGAGATCCTGCTTTCGCATTCCTCTCATAGAGAGATGCAGTTTTTTAATTCTTTTACGTGATTTCTTTGAGTTTTGAAATATCTGCAATCAAAATTGGTGAAAAGAATAATAATGAACAATAAAATTTTTCTCGATTCTTTGGTGTAGGATTTGCAATATGCAGAACATCCACATCAATTTATAGCTAATAATGTAAAAAATTGATAAATAATCTAAATACATTTTGTACAATGTATAATATATAACTTTTTGTACAACGCTTTTGATTCGAAAGCAATATTCATACATTCTTTTATATTATTTGATATATAACTCTTGTTTGATGGATGTACGCCAGTTTTATTGTAGGTGATATCAACTGAAATCTGTTAAAGAAGTGCTAATGAGGAAATGAGCAGGAGTTGAATACGTAAGAGAGTTGATGAAATCAGAAATATTAACGATACATTATCAATATTTTAATATCATTTCGATCTCAATCACGTTAAATTATTCTATGAAAGTGAAAAATTCTTCTTTCATTACTTATTTCAATTTCGATTAATCGATTATTTTTCGATTAATAGGCACAAGGAAAGATTAACGATTGATGTGTTACGATATTGCTAAGAAATGTTTCATTTTTTCGTTTTTTTGGACAGCTTTTTTATACAGCTTCTTCATCTTACGAATCAGATTTGTATTAGGATATCCTATAAGTTTTTTCTTTTTTTAATACGAAATGAATATATGATATTTGCTGTTAATTTATGTAAGGTTGATTTATTGCATTATATATGAACTATTCTATCATCTTCTTCCATCTCTCTTCCAGTCTCATTATTTCCTTTTTCCAAAATTTGAATTTATTTGCAAAATATTCCTCGAGATGCATTTTTATTTAATTTGCGAATTGGAACCGTTTATGGAAAGAATTTTTTAATAATAAGAACAACTAATCGGAATCGGAGAAAGCAAAATTTGGAGAATACAAAAGATGCAATAAAACGTCCCAATTTAACAGCTTTTCTCTTATAGTCAATGCAACATGTAATTTTGCATTGTAATGATGAAAAACGACGTCTCGTCGATTCGCCAATTTTGGCCGTTTTTCTGTTATGGCGTCTTTCAATTTATCAAGCTGCAATATTTTGCAGAATTGATGGTTTTGAAAAAAGAGTTATAGTAGACTACACATTTTTAACCCTATTAAATAGACAAAAGAACTTTCTTCGGAAAGTTCAGGCTTTGCAACAGTTGGAGATCTATTGTCCTTAAATCAAGTGCGTTTTCGATGCACATTTTGATACAAAATCCAAGTTTTGTCTCAAGTCTTGTCTTGTCACAATCTTTCTTAAAAAAGATTCTTTTTCTTATCGCTGGAGAAAGAAATCGCACGGTTAAGATCTCCATCAATAGAAATTTTGCATCGATCGATATCCTATTTTCTGATCCTATATTCTGATCAGATAATTATCTTGGGAATGTTGGCATCTTTTATTTCTTGCACATTATATCGTGGATTTTTAGCGAGTATGGCCTTGATAAAGTCCGTATTTGTCATTGCTGATATCCGCTACAACCTTCATCTTTCAAGTCAAAATTACCAGTTCTAAATCTCTTAAACCAATTGCAGATGATCATAATAATCGTAGTATCATTCCTTATAAACAATACAAATTTCCTTTGCAGTATCATTTGAACTATCATTTTTTTTAAAGCAATAAAACATAACATGCCGCAAATGTTTCCTATCCATATTGAACGATGTAGAAAAAAGTTTTAAAAGAAACTATATTAGCAACAAAACGTATTTTAAAAGAACTTTGGACGACTGAAACCGATACCATACACGGTTAATAGATAAATTTGCATATTCATATAAAAATAATCAGTTAAAGTAGTATGAAAAAAAAAACTTATGGGATATTCTAATAGTTATAAAGTTAGAACGATTTCGATAGTTGTTGAGACTGTATTCATTCGAAATCTTGTTCAATTTATCCAACGCATCAATTATTGTTTTTTTATTGGAAATCGTAATTTTGTTTCAGATTGGCGACAATGAAATTCTTAAACACGTGTCTATAAAAAATCTGTATCTGATTAATTTCTGATCATGATAAAACTTGTATAATTGAAAGCCATTTATTCGAATGGTTATAAAATAGTTGATGATGAAATTTGTAATGCGATTTATAATCTTTGAATTCTTGTAGTTAAGATTCTAAAATTCTATTCCTAACTTCCTTTTGTTCATTTTTGTTTGTTACAAGCAATTAAAGCACAAAAAATTTCTAATCAATTTCCAATAGTATATAATGTTATTTCTGTGAAATTGACTTAAATTTTAAGTCATGAATGAGTAGTCATTGTATTTATATTTGTAGATTTCAGTTTTTACTGAAACGATTAGAATAAAGTGGAAATGAAATTTTGTTATAAGAATTGATTGATAATTTGTAAATAACAAATCGATCTTTAATTAAATCTTTGGACATTATTCTTCATTTTGAATAATTATTCTTCAATATATAATTTATGAAATTAGTCTCAGTCAATAGTAATTGATTATCCCTTGCATTACTGCTCTGTACAGTTTTATCTTGTTTTTTTTCTAATTGTGCAAAAAATCCATATATAAAACTAGATAGAACTGTTGAGTTAAAATAAATTTTGGTTATAAATATTAATTCCTAAATAATAAATCGATTTTTAATTGGATCTCTAGATCTTATTGATCGTCTTTGGAGAATATTATCTTGGATAAAATTAGTTTCAATCAATAGTAATTAACTATCCTCTGTGTTTCTCTACAGTTTTATCTTGTTTTTTTTTCTAATTGTGCAAAAAATTCATATATAAAACTAATTAAAACTATTGAAATGAGATAAAGTTTATAAATATTAATTCGTAAGTAATAAATTGATTTTTGATTAAGTCTCTGGATCTTATTGATCGTCGTTGGAGAATATTGTCTTTGATGAAATTAGCTTCAGTCAATAATAATTGACTGTTAATTATCCCATATGTTTCTCTATAATCTTTTCTCTTTTCTTGTCTTTTCTTTTTGTATTTTCTCTGATTGTATAAAAAATCCATGTATAGAACTAATTAAAACTATTGAGTTGAGATAAAGTTTCGTTATAAGTATTAATTCGTAAGTGATAAATTGATTTTTAATTAAATCTCTGGACCTTATTGATCGTCTTTGGAGAGTATTGTCTTCGATAAAATTAGTCTCAGTCAATAATAATTGACTATTGATTATTTTTTGTAATTGTCTATTGTAATTTTGTCTGTTATTATTCTAATTATGCAAAGAATTCGCACATAAAACTAGGATATAACATTTCTTAAATTGTATCTGGCTCGAAGAATAATTAGTGCTATTATGTTAAGTTATTTTCACAACATTTGTTACGATTGGGCACAGAGATTATAAAAAAAATTTTCATTTTATAAATTATTGAGTAATTTGTTGTAATTTATAATTGTTTCGTAAAATTAATTTTGAAATATTTGGCTTGAAAATCAATTTTCATTTTTCACAATGAAGGCTAAATGATTTTATGATGACACGCGAAAGTTAAGTCACGTGCGAACAACTATATGAAAAAGTCTTCGTATATGAAAAATGCAATTCATAAGTTTCTTCAATTGTTATAACTTGTTGATACAAATCTGTTTTTTAAAAGAAAAAAAACAACTTGTAGCAAAGAAAGAATTTTTTGATTCAATTATTGACCCTTTTTTATTTCAATTAAAGTTGAAATAAAAAAATTATCATCTTCAATTCGAAATTGTGATGAATAAGATAAAGAGAACATCTTATTTTTTCAAATAAATGATTAATTCATTTTCGTTATTTGATTTTGAAATACATAATATTTTTAGCAATAATATAGAAAATTCTGTTCATGAAAATTCATATGTAGAACTGGAAAAAAGAATACGGATTTAATTGATCAAAATACAAGAAGAAACTGTATCTTATTTTTTTGCTATATATTTTCGAAAGAAAATCGATTCTATTTGAAAAAGATTGGCAATATTACTTGATAAGATTATAACTATCAAATATGCAAGTGGTAGATGAATTTTTGATTGACTATCTCGTGCATGATTTCAATTCGAACAATGCTATCATTGTAATACTATATTTATCGATAGTTTTCTAATATTTGTAATTTTTTTTATTTATAATATTTGTTATTTTTAAAGAGAACTTCATTAGTCTTGATTTCATTGAATCTTTCAATACGATTCTGTGATTTGTTTGACAATGTTTCATAGAATCTATAATTAATGCATTGGATTGATTTCGTCGAATTCTCTTTCAATTTTAACGATTTTGTAATTTCCTTATCTTTACAAAATCTATACGTTTCTAAAAAAATTCAAAGTATTATGATTTTATTTTTAAAAAACTATCGTTTGAGTCTTGAATGTGCATGGATATATAGTTAAATATACAATATTTATGTTTGCAGGCTCTATATTATATTATATTAAGACAATTGGAATAAGATGGAGAGAAATTTTTATTGGAAGAATTGATTCGATTCTTTTTAACAAATCTACTTTAGACTGAATTTCATGTTGTCCTTGCTGTTATATAGTTGTTATTTTTTTTAATATGATTCTTTTAATAGTCTTATTTCGTTTTATTTCTTTCTTATTTCTAATTATGCGAAGAATAATATCCACACTTGAAACTATAGTTTGTTTCCACATTATATTTTGTACATATTGCGAATACGAAGGATCATGAAATGAAGATAGAAATCAAATATGTTCACTCAATTAAGTAAACATGAATTATTAAAATCTCCAATAACATTTGATGATATATTCGTGAAATTAATTTTTATTTTTAAATTTCTAATTCCGTATGACGAATGATTTCACGATGAATTTCATTTGTTCACTTGAAGATCATACAAATTTATTTTGTATGATGATTAATTCAATATGTATGTATATATTGAATTTAGATGATTCAATATAAACTTTTTCAATGTTTCTCTTTATTTACTGAAAATTATTGTTCTAGTATTCTTGATTGTAATTCTTGGTTTTTGTTAGCCGATGAATATTGCTTGATTCTTAATACAATTTTTTAATTCATCTCAGATGTCTTTATATTGGAAGATTTTCGGAATAATGGAAAATTCTTGATTTTAATATCATTTTTTTTTACATTTTATTGATTTTTCCCATAGAAAGGGACAATCGTTTTCTTCTACATTTTATTGATTTTTCTCATAGAAAGGGAACAATCGATTTCAAGATATATGATAAAATTTATCTTAGGCATATTTGTTAAAAGAATCAGGAAATGAAGTTAAAGAGAAATGCGAGAAATTGTTGGAATCAAATGTAGAAGAATTTAATTATCGCCTTGATCATATTAAACTTAATTTCAAACCTTGAACAATTTTTCTTTGATCACTTATTTCATGATTTATCAATTATATATGTTATTAAATATAATTTGGTGAATTAAATATAAATGATTATGAAATGCTACAATATTTTCTTATTTAAAAAAAATATTTTTTTTGTTTTCAATATTTGATACAATTTGCTTTTATTGTTATTTCTTCTTACAAAATTGATATTGTCTGAATATATATATAGTTACAAAAGTCTTAGACAATAATTCTTCGAAAATAATATTCAACGATTCGTCTTCATTTCACGATGCTGGAATACCGGTTGATAATTTCGTTGCTGCAAAGATATGAATCTCTCTAAGATAAAAATTCTAACATGAAAATATAACTTGATATTGAGTGAAAAATCAGACCCGGTACCAATCAATATATCCATATTCACTGTTCGATGGAATTATGAATTTGCAATATAATGGATATTTAATCAATATAATTATGAAGAGCATCAATTATATTTGAAAAATTAGATCGATTTGATGAAATGTTTATTGTCTTTTTTTTTTTACTTTATTTCTTTTGTTGAAAATTGTAATTTTTGTAATTATTATTGATAATCATATTATCGTCTAAAAATGTTTATCTTATATTTGATTTCTAATCGCGATTTTAAACATGCACGATCGTTATAGCTATGAATTTAGTTGTAAAATCGAAGCTGGTTATAAAGTCAACCCAATTAAAAACGAAACTAAGAACATTTTGCAGTTCATTTTTTGAATTTCGATTATCAATCAAAATTCTACGATAAATTCCTGATATAGCTTGTTACAAATTTTTCAATCTTGAAAATCTTTTTACAGTCTTGATGCTTCATGACATCGTAATTTCAAATTGTTAATAATGATACATTTGTAAATTTTCTTATGTTAGATATCTTACTTATATGTGTATTATCTTTCGTTGATTTTTGCAATTTTGTTAATCAAGAACTGGAAATTTTTACAAAGTATTTCTCTTTTGCGTTAAAATTTTTTATGTGCACGTACAAGTGTTTTGAAGTTTTTGCATTTGCGGTTATTAATGAAATTTTTTGATTGATAGATGTTCGATTAATACTTCTTTATGGCATCAATCTTCATATACAATATGATAATGTTTGCCAAAGAATTATTGACGATATCATTCAGTATCAATATTGCAATGATCAAATATGTAATTGTTAAATTATGGCATTATTATGCAAAAAAAAATGTAGCATGATATAAGCGCACTTTTGGCATTATATATTTTCATCAAATATAATTTCATAATTATGCTGTAATATTGAATTGCACTAATCACACTTTTCATTTTTTCAAGCAAGTGCAAGTAGTGCAATTTTTAAATTTTGATTAATTTCAATGAATATATCGCATGAAACGCATTCTCAAATTCTATTCTTATTTCAAAATTCGGCAAATTGATTTTTAATAGATTTTTAGTCCTATAATGGATATGGAACCGATTACGATATCAGATGAATTATAATATAAATTATAATATGATAATTATAAATGTATGAAGTCATGAATATGCATAGATATGTAATCAGATTTATGCTCATATACTTTCTTTTATCGAAATTATTGAAATGAAATGAAATTTCGTTATAAATATATAAAAGTTAATTGATAATTTGTAACAAATCGATCTTTGATTAGATCTCTGCATGTTATTTTTGGTCTTTGGATAGTTTATTATTTTTGATGAAATTCACCTCAATCAATAATAATTAATTATTCATTATACGATATGCTTCTCCATTGTTTTGTTGTCGTTTCTTTTTATTGTATAAAAAATAAAATCTGCATACAAAACTAATTCATATATAATATTTATATTATATTATAATTTATAATATATAATATAAATTATATATGTTAAATCAGTTATATAATATTTCGCATATGCGAAGTGCAATTCATAAATTTCTTTAATTGTGTAACCTGTTGATATAAATTTGCTTTATATTAAAAATAATTTGCAATAAAAAAAAATCTTTAGATTAAGAAATTATTTCATTATCTTTTTGTTGAAAATGTATTATATTGTATATATTATTATAAATATATTATTGAATACACCCATTTTAATTTTTGATTGAATAGCATTTAATTTTGTTAGAATGATTCGAAGTTTACCTATCATTTGTAATCAATTTGCAAGATTATTTCTTTCAATTATTAATTTTGTTTTTTAATTAAAATCGAAATAAAATGAAATTATCATTTTCAGGAATTGTTTGAATTAAAATTTATCTACTGTTTGAGCAATAGATTATCATAAACTTTAGAAAACATCTTATTTCTTCAACTAAATAATTAATTTATTATTATTATTTATTTATTTGATGAAGTATATGATATGTTTATGAGTGCCGATAATATAGAAAGATTCTGTTCATAAAAAATATTATACAGAACTGAAAAAAAAAATGTGAATTTAATTTAATTTATCAGAATTTATCAAAACATTTTATACTTTTTTTCTAAAGTGCTATATTTTAGAAAAGATTAAATTTCGCTGATTATTATCTAATTACAATCATATCGATGGTTAGCTAGTATTCTTATACTTTTTGATAGACATCTCAATCATAGAAATCGTATGTATGCCATTGCTATCATTAAATTGTCACATTCATAATGTTCGTGTTTTTCAATATATCATCATATGGAAATATAGAGGAATTCATAATCTCCTAAAGATCATCCGTTCTCATTGGATTGATTACAGCGCCATACTATGGTTACAGCAAATACTTACAGTTTACTAAAATTCACGTAAGAGATGCTTTCTTTCGACACTTTCTTTGTTTATCTATTGTAAGAACCATCTTCTATATAAATATTGTTCAAGATTAATAGAAGAAAGAAGAGATATGATATAGTCGCTATAAGAATCAAAAAATAAAAAACATAAATAATTATTTTTTCTTCTTATTTACAGATAAATATTCGATATGGAGAATAATATTATTATTTATTACTAAAATAAAATTTATAAAATGGCACAAAGACAAGAGATATTTTTCATTAGAATCACCTGTCTCTTGAAATCATTTTTGGAAATCATTATTTTCTGATATCATAAAATATCTCTTTTGAATATTCAAAATTGTAAAAAGAGAAATTCTATTATATAAATAAAATAATTATTTTCAATTATGAAGTCATGTAAGAAATTATATCTTATTGCTTCAGAATTTTATTGTCTTTCTCTGTCATAATTGGACTAATATCTATAATGATAAATAGAAACAAAAATATGAAAATAGGCATATTCCATTCTGATTAATTAGACACACATTTCTTCCGTAAGATTTATTTCCAACTATGATCAATACACGAATTGAAGAATTCGTTTTTTATTGAATGTTAGGTTAAAAATAATAAATTATTTTCATCGAATTTTTTTTTTGTGATCCGGCACGTTCTTTGACGCGTTCTTTTATCGAATTTATATATATTTCTAGCTAGTTTTCGAATATTATAATTCTTAATTATTTTATTTCATGTCATAAATATGCAATCACATACTTGTATTCGCAGTCTTTATTTGATATTAAAACGATAAAGATACAGAGAAAATTTCGTTTCGTTATCTACATATAATATAATTAATTACCAATTTCTAAATAATGAGCCTACCTTTGATTGTATATCATTTTGTTGACTGTACATCGTCTTTGAGACAGTTACTTATATTAGTTATATTACTTCAAATTTATATTGCTTCAAACTGCTTCCTTGTGGTCATAGTTTATTGTTATTTTCCTTGATTGAAAATGAGATTCTCACATGAAATTTGTTCGTTTATATTATTCTAGATTGTTTTAAATTGATCCGACGCGAGGAATCATAAAAAATTGACTTCAATGCTTCTTTCATTGTATTCTATGTCTTTTTCTTTGAAAGGATAGAGCAATTACAATTAAAAATTCTAAATATCGTATATTTTTTTCCAGTATTAATAATTTGATAACCAGAAAGTATTATTAAGTTGTATCATTTAGGAAGTTTGAAAAAATCGAATTAAATTATATTAAATTAGTTACTGAGAACCGAATAAATATAAAAATTGTAAACTTTTTGAATGAGAAAAGATAAATTATATTATTAAATTGCTTGCAATAGAATATGTTTTTCTTATAATAGAAAATCTTTCTTAAAATTTTTCTTAAAAATAGTTATGAATGTATCATAAATCATAAACCGAAATCTATTTGTTGTATAAACTTTTGATATTGAATTTGAACTGATAGTTTGTTTGTTCATTAGATTTTTTTCATTATTTCTTCATTCATTTTCATGTTGATTGATCACTATCTCCTCATTGAACACATTTCTTTTTGTGACATAAATGTAAAAATTTGGAAGATTTTATATTCTACATCTGAATTATCTCCAAATATAAACATCAGATGACAGACAGAAAGTATCATTAGATTGTATATTTCCAAGTTATTTTTCGAAAGAATCAAGTTCATGACATAAAAATAGCTATTAAGAATAAATTAAATATAAGAATATAAAATTTTTATATAAAAAAAAATAAATTAATATTGTCAGTAATATAAAAAAATTTTTCAATGCTTCATAAAACTAAACCTTTGTGTATTATATTTCATGGAATGTTTTCTCCATTGAATCACCACGTTACTCAAAATAAGCTCGATGCTTCAACTTATTGTCACAAGAGAAGTTTAAAAAGATTTTTCATCTTCAATTGGAAATTTTCAATTAGAAATAATTCATTGTTTTGATAGATATTTTGTTAGTTAGTTTGAATAATGTATAACCCTAAATGTTGTTTCTTGATTCGATTAATATAATTGCAAAAGATATGAAAGATAATTGATCCATATCTTATAACTTCAATCCAACAATATCTTTTTTTTTGATTCAACCATGAATAAAAGAATATTTTCGAGCATTGTTTACTTTGAAATATGAATTAATAATTGAAATTATCGATATATAAAATAATCTATCTAAATATATAAAATATATAAAATCTAATTTATCTAATAAATAATATTTAATATTATATAATTATATATTATATAATTATATAATATTTAATATAATTATATTATATAAAAGCATAGTTTAATTTCAATTACCATTTCAGTATATATTCTCGGCAATGTTTTGGAATACTTTTCAATTATCGTGGCGATCGATAATCTTTTTAATTTTGCTGGAATTCCTTCTTTTTTTTCACCTGGAAATCATTCTAGAATTCCTTTTTATAAAAAGTTTTTAAAAATTAATTAAAATTATATTTATTTTTTCAAATGTAAAATAAATACATTATATATATGCAAGTCTGTATCAGTTTTAGTTTACCATACGATACAATTGGATCCATCATCGTTAGATCTACATTTCACTATAATTATTAATATCTATAAAAAAATATTTTTACGCACTTTTTTTTATGTGCTATTAGTATTATTAATATTTTATAACATATATAATAATTTGAAATTCTAAATTTTTCTCATTAGACAGAGCTTTTTCTCTTAATTAAGATTTTTGTTTGGATCGGAATTGAAATGAAAAAATTTATAAAAGAATAAATAGAACTGATGCTAAAATAAGAATAAAAATAAAGATAAAGAATAAAATAAAACTGGATCATATATTTTAGATCGGCAATAAATCATCATAAGTTTATTGCAATATATGCCTTTGAGTAATATTCTAGATCCACTGATGGCTAAATCTTATACATCCCCTCTCCAGGACACATCTCGTTTGCAAGCACACTGGAAGAAAATGATGAACGGTTTTCTCTCAAGAGATGATTTCTCTCAGACATTACTCTTGATTCTATAGATTCAAGGAAAGGGAGATAAGTCTGCAGCTTAGTGATAGTTTTAAACATAGCTTGAATATAGTTATTAGAACGTACAAAGCGTAAGTAAAAGTACTAGAATTCTCTTGAAAACAATATAAAAAAATTTATTGGTGTAATTAAACACAATTTCGAATTGTATAAAATTGGATCCTAATTAACATCTCTCTAGCAACAAATCAAATTCAGTTTTTATTCTTATTAATTAATTAAATTATTAAATTATATTAAATTAACTTAAATAAATTAAGTTCAGTCTTCATTTTTATCTCTTCAATTCTTTCAATTTAATTATTATTAAAAAAATTTTAATCAGCACTCTACGTGCTAAAACAGTCAATTCCGAACGATTTATAGAATTGATTATGAAGATATTAACAAAAAATAGTTAATTCAATGTAATTATAATAAATAAATATATAAAACAATAATCTCTTGTGATATTATATAATCGAATATATATAATAATTCGAGAAATCACAATATTTGTCACTTTCATATTCAAATAATAAATAGACATTGTTAACGATTTGAGAATATTTTCCATATTTAATATTAAATAAAAATTTATATTTCGATTGCATTTATATTATTATTATTATTATAATAAGTAATTATATGTATATATTATATATATTTCTGTTTATATTTATAATAATCTTGAGCTAATAATTAAATCAATTTCTAAATTAATCTCTTTGTTCATGTTTAATATATTATGATTCACGATATCAAATGTTTAAGGAAAAAAAAAAAATTTTATATTTCGATTTTTTATAAAAGATTGAAAGGACCTATATTTTAATTAATTAAATTTTGTTTTAATCTTCTTATGAATACTCTTAAAATTTTTTTTTAACTTTTTATATACACGAAAGAATTTATGGCTTGGTTCTTGGACATCTTTTAATAATTCATAATTCAATTAAAATTATGTAATTGACATAGAATACCAATTATATATAATATATATTAATGAATTTTTCTTGATGTAATTTTCAAGTTTTTAATAATTTAATAATCCCTATAATATTATTTTGCTAATCTTAGAAGGTTGTACATTAGAGTTGTATGCCAAAATAAAAAATTATAATGATTGATATTATAATAAACAATAATAAATACGAGTATGACATTGGTATCATTATAATTTCAACTTGTATAAAGTTTTATTTTATAATTTTCCCATTGAAATGTTCGAACTTTCTAATGATAATTAATCAATTTATTTATTTTTGCTAACTGGTTGTGATGTATTTATATAAACAGTTAATAAGTGGCAATCTGTTACTATCATCCGTCATCATCGATGTATGTATCTACATAAATATAATTCTATATATAGTATCAATTTTTTTTTTTTACAAATATGATAATAAATGATAATCGAAAATAAATGATAATCACATGTTAAAAAGTCATTAAAATTGACAATAGTGCTGCTTTTATTGACACAATTATTATCTTTTATTACTTACTCTTTTATTACTTATCAAATTTTTTTAAACAGATTTTTATTTTCATAATTTTTAAATATAGATAATTTGGAAACATTCCATAAGTATTTCTCTGTATATTCTCTGAATTAATGAATAAAAGTTATTATTACTCCACGAGTCGAGTTCTCAGATACAGACTCTATTCTCACTATTATTAATGATTTAATTCTATTTCGATGAATTTCCGCACAACAACAAAATACATATTACCTTATATATCCCCATCAAATTTCCCCTGTTAAATTAGGCAGAGATACATTATGCGACACGATGCTTGACTTGAAATTTATCATTCGTAGCCATGCTTAGAAATAGTAGAGTAGGATTTACAAATGCTGAATAAATTATAGATATTTCTTTTCTTTGTTTTTTTATTGATCGATGCTTTATTTAATAGATTTATTTAACGATTGAATTCTTTCTCTAGTTATGAATATATTCATACTATATTATTATATACTATATTACTTATTAGCTTTTATGATTTATAATTTAATATGTCGATATAATAAATAATAATATTGTTGCAAAAACTTGAAAATTGATTTCTATTTTTATTTATTTCGATATTTTATTTATATCAATATAGTCTTTACATAAAAAACAAAAAGATATTTCATCTTTCGAAAACATTTTTCAAACTGTATTAAATCAATATCTTCGATATTATGTTGATAATAGATTGTCTTGTCATTTCTTGTATTGCGGTTCATGTTTGACGATTCATGGTGTTTCATACTATCTATATGAGTATTTAATATATATATTTTCATTTTCGAATTTTTTAATGTGAATATATTGCTTATGCAAATTATGAGAGATATTGTATATTTACTTTAACATTAATTATAGTTATTTTTAATAATGAATAATAATATGTTAATCTTAAGTAATATTTATTTTTTATAATGTTTCGTAATTAAAAAATACATATTCATATTTATGTAAATTTGAACATAAAAAAAATATTTAATAATTTCAAATTAATCAACTTCAAATGCTTCTTTTTAATAATTTAAAAATTAATAATTTTTTTTATATTCATTTCTATTTAGTGCAATCGAATCTATTCGTAAATTAATAAATTCAATGCTATTTCTTGATTTTTCATTTTTTTGCATTATTACATTCAATTTCATAATATTTATTTTGGATATATTTTGGACATTAGAATATTAGTGAGATTTAAATTTTGAGCGATCTAGAAATATCCAAAGAAATATCCAATATCTAAAATTTTATAGATGTTCTCAAAATTTAAATTTCAAATTTTCTCAAAATATTTATCTCATAAATCTTATGCTTATATTAAATCAAAATTTTATGATCAAAGAACATTTGAAAAATTGAACAAATGTTATTTAATTATTAACTTTTTTGATGAACTTTTTCTATTTTGAACATTACATTACTTTCTATTATCCTCCATTATTCGCAATAATTGAAAAAGAAATACGTATAACTATAATACATAGAAATGAAAAATTAAACTTTTACTTAAGACTGAAATTCTTTTCATTTCATGGATTTATGAATAATATTCAGAAAGGCAATAGCCAATTTCTTTTTTTTGTTCAAGTTCATTTGTCTTATTATAAAGCAATAAAAAAATATGATACATTTTTAATTAATCTCTACTTTACGCAATAAATTTAATTATTAAATTTTCAGCTATAATTTGGAACCTAACCTAATCTAATTTTTGAAAAACATATGATAGAAATAATATAAAATATAGCAAAAAAATATTTATTCAATTTGGACAAATCACAGATTTTTTAGATTTACAAAATATGAAAATAAAATATAAAACATTTTCTGAATGATAGACAATCGAAGTTAATTTTTCTTGTTGTTGTATATGTGTATTGTTTAATGTGTTTTATTTAATTTGTAATATGTATCCTTATGCATATACTTGTTTATAAAGTAAAAATATTCTAATAATTTTAATAAAATTTAAACATATAATAAATTTTCACATTTGAATTGATGAAAATATGCATACACATACTATAAAATAAAACACTATGATATGATTGGTTGCATTGGTACATGATTTATTTCTTTGATTGGTCCGTATAATATGTATAATAATATAATGAATATTCGTTCATTGATATTGGAAATTAAACATTCCAAAATAATAATTATTTTAAGTGTATAATAGATATAAGTATAATATATTTAGAATTTGCTTTTGACAATATATTGAAAAGTCGTTAAAATCATATTGCTTAATGTTATTTTAAAATTCAATAATAGCACAAAAAATTTTTGTAATAATTCGAAAATTAAAGTTATTTAATTTATGTGTAAAAAGAAAGATTATTTATTGATGTTCTTTAGAATATTATTCCAAAATTATTAAAATTTATGAAGCGGCTAGACAGATTCGCCGAAAAGTGCGAACTTTAAATGAATTTAAACAGAGAAAAAGAAATAGAAAGCAATAGAGTTTAGATAACTTTTATTTCATATCAGTTTTTACTATATAATTCAAGTAAATATTTAAGTTTTCTTTCATTTTATTTTTTCTTTTCATTTTCTTGTTGTTGTAGCACTATTTTATCAAAGTTAAAGTATTTTAAATTTATTGATTATACATTTTAATTATTATATTATTTTAAGTAGTCAAAACTTTTAAAATATTATCCGAATCTTAGAATATATCTTATATATATAACTTCACAGATATATTGTAAAAAATATAAAAAATTTTAAATCTTTTGACAATTTAATATTTTCCAATTTGAAAATTTTCTTACAAACTATTTTAAAATCGGAAAAATGATAATATTAAGGCTAATAATGAAATAATATATAATAATATATACTAATAATATATAATAATAATAATAATAATAATAATAATAATATATACAAGAACATAATTTATTTTTATGATAGAAAAAATATATAATGACAAACTTCCTCTTTTTAAAAATAAATATTTTAAGAATTTTTATTTTTAGAATTAATACTAACATTAAAAATTATAAAATAATTTTCATAATTTTAATTTAAAATCCTAATAATTATATTATTAATGTAATACATCAAAGAAATATCATAATGAAAATTAATTATATTGTTTTTAAATAAATTGATAATAATAATAATATAATGATAATAATAAAACATAAAAATATTTTATTTTTAGATAAATAGCAATGTAATATTTGTATATTGTATGTAATATTGTTTATTATTAACAATTATTAATAAATCTTTAATTATAATAATAAATATAATAATATTTTTATGTACATACATATAATAAATTGCAGGAATTCATATTTTATAAGATAAAATACATAAAGAAATTTATGTATTTTGAAAAATTTTGATTTTAATGAAAAATATATATTTTTAGAATAATTTCATTTTTTAAAATTTTGAAAATTTTTTTGAATTCTTAAATATGAAATCAATCTTTAATTTTTATCATTTTTTCATGTTTTGTATACAATTTAAAAAATAACTGTATATCAATATTTTTTATAATAAAGTCAAAGAATATTAAAGTTTGAATATTTTTCTCTATTTTGCGCTATTACGAAGTTATATTTAAAAGAATGAAAATAATATTGAGATTTTAAAAATTGATTTTGTCCTTTCGATGTAATATTTCATTTAAAAAAAAATTGATATATATTCAGAATTCTTAATATAAAAAAAAATTGTTTATTTTCATAACACAATTTATTAATTGAATATATATATATAGCCATATTATGTATAGCCATATATATATATATATATATATATATATATATATATATATATATATATGTATAGCCATATTATGAATATGGCTATACATATATTATACATGTAGGAATGACCAAATATGTAAATAAATGATGAGAGAAAGAGCTATTGCACGTGGTGAATTAAAAGCATGTGGAGAAATGAAAAGCTAAGGGGATAGAAAGGCATTCTATATTTCTACAACAAATGAATGTATGTGAAGAAAAATAGGTCCCGATCGGGAAAAAAAAGTTAATGTGTGATGCGTGCCGGAGATCATTTGATATGTGACCACATTTTGTATTTCCCATATTATTGAATCCATTGATATTAAATCCTAATATTTTGTACAAAAGAACAAAGAAGTACTAACTCTATTACGTCTCAATCCTAAAATTAGGCTCAGCTGGAATAAAGCTGGAATAAAGCAAAATAAGTGATTACGGATTGAGATGGCGTAATGACGATGATAAGTGAAAAGATTAGACACGTGTAATACTCGTGGAAACAAATCAACTAAATACACAAGTAAAAGTTAAAATGAAAGAAATAAAATCAATGATACTGGATACAAACAAATTGTGAACGTGCTGAATGCAAAAAATGGCAAAATTAATGAAAAGATGGCATCAAATGCTGTCCATTTAAGAGGTGAGCTGCGGTGGAAATTCATAGTCAGAAACAAAAGAAAGTGAACTAGAAAGGATTATAATGGAACAAGAGATCCAACCACAGAAAATAAATTGGATGTGAATGAGATAGAAAAAATGAAAATAAAAGAGTTAAGGGAACAATTGTCGAAATTACATTTAAGTACGACCGAAATTATGAAAGAGATTAAAACAATATATAAAGAATAGATAAGAAGACAATAAAAAAGAAGAATCTGAAGAGGAAGAATTAGAATGCGAAAATTCCATATAAAGAAAAAAATTGAAACAAAGTGTGAACTATCTGAAGACAAGGAGGCAACACAATCGAGTATGTTTACTATACGAGATATCGAAGAATCACTTTATAAGTGACAATAAATTATCAGTTCTTAAATATATTGATAAAATGAAAGAAATAGGTATGTTATTGCAGTATAATGATCTGCAAATGTTTATATACGAAAAAAGAATATTGATGAGATCAGTTAAAAAATTTATAATAGAAATTACAAAAAGAGCTTACATCATGGATAGTCTTGAAAATACGCTTAAGAAAGAAATTTAAAAAGACGATAAACAGTACACAAATTCACACACAATTATCTAAACATGAGAGAAAATCACAAGAAACAAGCCGACAGTATGTATACGATGATAGAAATCGCTAGCAGTATGGAAGAAAATGCATTATAGAATATATAATTGATGAAATACAAGATAAGGAACAAATTCGTATTATATCAAGCACATACATTGGAACAATTAAAGATTTAGCCATTTACAATCGTATGAAAGAAAAGTTGAAATATAAAGGATGAAAAAGCGAAACGATGCGATGGAAAGAAAAGAAAATCTAAGCAAATCTTGGACGTCGCGTTGCAATATGTGAAATGCACGATCACGATGCGAAAAATTGTTTAGAGCAAGACAAAGGACCAAAATGTTTCAAATGCAATACGTTTGGATATATTGCGAATCGCTGCCTTGATATAGAAAAGATGAATGTAACAAATATTAATTGTATCTCAAAATCAAGATCAATGTAAATCAGAAATTATGAAATCTTAATTCTCTATTGCATGAATTTTTATAATCAGTTGAAAAAAATATGTATGGCTGTTAGTCTACTTAAAAATGAATGTGGTCATGAAATAAATAATAAAATTTTATTAAGAAATGTTATTTATTGCATTTTATGATTGTTTCTGTATAGGAACTTTATACATATACAGGTACAAAATCAATCAAATAAAAAAAAACAAAAATATCATCATCTTCACTGTTTTAATTAATAGAGTTTATTACTTTTATTACTTCTTTATTTTCATTGTCAGACTCGAGTTCTGAATCATTACTATTTAATGGTATATCTTATACATTGATGCTAACAGCATATTTATTTTTTCCATAAAAATAAATTTAAAAAAATTATAAAAATAAAAACATTGACAGGTGCATTTCTGTACGTATTTTGCACCTATGCAAATTGAAACACATCTTTGAAGTTTCCAATTGGGAACGGAATGCAATAAAATTTAATAAATGATAAAATGAGTTACGCGTTTATTGGGAAGTTAACGCTAATTACACAACTAAAATACTGAAAAATTGCTGATTCTCCATTGAAAGAAACGCTGATTAGTATCAATGAAATAGGTAATGCAATCACAAAAGATAATTAAAATCTTCGAGATTACCATCATTGTAGATAACGAAAATTATTTACTCAAATTTTTTATAGTGTCGGCTAGAACAATACAATTTAATATAATTCTCGGCGAAGATTTTTTAAAAAGCATTGATATATGATTACGACAAAATAGTAAACATTGAAAAAATAAAAGAAGAGTTACAAACAGTTCAACTGGCAAACGAAACCCCATTCGCGATCACTGATAAAGAGGAAAAGAAAAAAGAAGTTAATGAATGTGTAACAACGTGACTGGAGTGAATATTAAAAGTAAGAATAGAACAAATTAAAAACGATCAAAATATACATTTATGAGTAAAATAAATACAAATGTGGGAACGCTAATAAGTGTAAGCAATAATTTTCCTATTTATTTAAAACTACCTGGATTAATACCGAAAGAAAAATTAATATTAAATGAGAAAATAGATGAATCATTGTAGATAACGAAAATTAAAAAATGGAATCATTTAATGTAGTAAGAGTGAATATTCAAATCCAGTAATAATAATTTCGAAAAAAGATCGTATCAATTTATAGTGATAAAATAAATAAATAAGAGAATTAAACGTGATCGTTTTCCTATTTATCGAAAAGAGAATCGATGAGTTGAGAAATGCGCGTTTTTTCAGTCTTAGATGTAAAGAATGGATTTTTTCATGTGCCAATGGCAAAAGAAAGTAGAAAGTACATATATTTGTAACACCTGATGAATAATTTGAGTTTTTGAAAACGGACATTCGGACTATCAATTAGCTCCTCTAGTTTTCTTAGATTTATTGACGAAATATTTAAAGATTTAATAAGATAATTTTTACATATGTAGATGATATTGTAATATTGGGTGAGAATAATGAACAAGCGTTTGAAAATTTGAAAGAAATGTTAAATATAGTTGAAAATAATGGATTATCCATTAATTGGAACAAATGTCAGTTTTTAAAAGATTGATTAGAATATCTCAGTCAAAAAATAGAAAAACATGCATGGGCATTCTTGCTTCTAGGCGAAGCAAAAGTTAAAGCAATTAAAAAATTTCAGAGGCCTAAAAGAGACGTAACAATGTTTCTTCGGAAGCGTTTATGAAATTAAAAATGATACCGTTAATTAAGTCTGTATTGCATCTATGATGTGTGATCCAGAAACAATTACCAAATTGCATGTAGACGTAAGGAAGGTTACAGTATGATATTACAAAAGATTCACAAAAAGAAATTTTATCTTGTTTATTATTATAGGAAAAAAAAAGCAACTGATGTCGAAAAGAAATTGCATTCGTATGAACTAGAGTATATAGAGTATACTAGCAATAATTAATTAGAGAAATTAAGAATTCATCTGCTAGGAATTAAATTTAAGCTTGTAACGGACTGCGAAGCATTTAAGAAAACATTAAAGAAAAAAAAGTTTTCATTGAAAATAGCGCGATAGACACTAGTTTTCGAAGATTACGAATGTACAGTAGACCTCTAAAGTGGGATTAGATTAAAGTATATGACACGCTTAATAGATTTTCTGTACTAGTACTAGAAAATCCATTACATGTCATGATTAAAAAAAAAAACAGGAAGAAGATGAAAGATCACTTGCAATTAAATGTATTTTACGAAATGAATCTTACGAAAACTATTTTGTAGAAAACAACATTCTTATGAAGCGAATAGAGAACAATTAAAATGTAATTATATCAAAATGTTTACAAATGGAAGTAATCCGAAACATTCACGATAATATCTATTTTGATGTTAAAAAAATAAATATCATAAAAGAATATTACATATCGCGAAAAGAAATTAAAGGATTAATTGCTATGTCATGTATCATTGTAAATAGAAAAGCCGGTGAAAAAAAAAACAGAAATTAATGGGACTGCCGAAAAGTTCAAGACTCTTCAATATTTATCATATCGATTACCCCATGACTGCACATATAGCGTTAATACATTTTGTAATTGATTGTTTTTCTAAATTCACATAGCTATATCCAACCAAACCTGTTACTGCGAAAACAATAATAAATGGTTAAGTGAACAGAAAAAGATCTTTGGAAATCTAAAATAAATTATTTTAGATAAAGGAAGCGCATTTATTTTAGAAGAAGTACTTCTAAATTTCAAAAGAAGGAATCGAGCACGTACACAGTACGATAGGTATTCCAAAAGGAAATTGACAAGTTAAAAGGACTATTCAAACGATAATACCAGTTTTAACAACATTGTGATTAAATAAATAATTCACAATAAATGATACAAAAATGCCGACAGAATGTCATAATGGTCATTAATAGTACTACCAATAAGCAATAAGAATGACACCGTTCGAGATCATGTTTGGAATTCAAATGATTGAAACGGAGTGAAGAAATTATTAATTGAACAAGAAATAATTAAGGATTATAATAAAAGTAATAATGACTTACGTATGATTGTTAAGAAGAATTTGATGAATATTCAGAAAGAGAATAGAAGAATATATAACAAGAAATGTAATCAATACTAAATACTAAATATAAAGTTGAAAACCTACTATTTATAAAATGAATTTAGTTCGGACCAAAACTTAAGATAAAACAAAAATATTTAGGACTGTATCAAGTAACGAAAGTGAAGAGAAACGAATGCTATGTAATTCGATGTAATTCGTGAAGAAGAAGATGAAGGATTGTATATAAAAGCGTTTGTGTGCATTGAAGAGTATAATTAGAGATCTTCAATGGCGAAAACTCTGTAAGAGTTTAGCCAAGTGTAATAAGATGGTGAGAGAGAGAGAAAGAGAGAATGAGAGCGCTCTAGTAGAACGTACGTGTTGAAGCGAAAAAGGCGAGGTGAGAAGGTAGATTTCATGCTTCATACGAATGTAGTGTGTAAAGAGGGAGGAGATGCGTCTTTATCGGGAAAAGAAAAAGTCAGTGTTTGTTGCGTGCCGAAAAGCATTTGATATACGACCATGTTTTGTATTTCTCATATTATTGAATCCATAAATATTAAATTCTAATATTTTGTACAAAAGAACAAAAAAATAATCTATATCTCAATCCTACATATATATATTCAAAATCATATTTAATTACATATATAATGTTCAGTCAAATAACATATACAAACAGATATAGGATAATTTGTTTAAAAATAAGATAATTTTATTGAAAAAAAAAAAAATAAAAAGAATAAAACTTTTTTTCTAGACTTCGTTTTCAGAGAAATGGAATTTGAAAATTTTTGATGAAATTTACAAGTGAAATTGAAATCGATTAATTTCCAATTAATTATTAATAAATTGAAATAAAGTTATTAAATATAAATAAATTATTGATAGAAAATTATTTTACATGTGAAAATAAATAAAAAATGTAAAATTAATTTTTAAAAATTATTAAAATTTTTATGAAAAACGAATTTTAGAATTTATTAATTACATTTTTTCATTGTATATATATATGTGTTCAATTTTTCATGTGTTTATTTATTTTTCAAAATAATCTTTTATCAATAATTTATTTTTATTCAAAAATTATCCAATTTGTATTTAAAAAAATTGTCTTCTTGTACATGCTATTTGTCTAGATTCTGTATAAATTTTATAAAATAATATTTAAAGTATTGTGTTATTTATGAAAAATGAGACAATAGAAATAGTATTGTGTAACAGTAGTAATATGATTGATAAATGTTGTTAATAGCTATTATATCGCAAAATTATTTTACCAATGCTATAAAAAATATAAGAAAATCAAAAAATGTAAGAGAATTAAAATATAAAAAAAAAAAAAAATATATAAGTTAAACTTTTTAGAAATAATACTTGGTGAGTTAAAAATTGTATAATAAAGAAATGATACTTAGTAAATTGAAATTTTATAATACAAAAAAAATTAAAATAATTATACATTATTTAATAATATTTCAAGATGATAATATGAAAGTTAAAAAATAAAATAAAAATAAAATAAAAATAATATAATATAATAAAATAAATAACGAAAATAAAAATAACTAAAGGAACTTTTTTAATTTATAAATTGAAAGACATGAGAAAAAAAAGAAAAGAAAAAAAACTTTTTTGAATAGCGATAGTAATAAGTTAGACTCAATTCTATATGTTACAAATTATTATACAAAGGAAAAATTAAATATGTAAATAAAAAATTTTCTATACATAATATATATATATAATGAACAGATTTTTTTAATTTTTAATATGTTTGTAAAAATATAACCAATATATATATACATATATATATATATATATATAATATATATAATAATATATATATAATGGTTATATTCAATCCTAAGCATTTCTTAAAATTATTTAATTTTTAAATTAAAAATTGAATAATTTATTATTGAAAAAAATTTAATCACAATACGAAATATAGAAAAATATTTAAAAATAATAATAAAATAGTAGCTTATTTATATATATTTTGATAATAAAAATTTTAACAAGGATAGAAACAATAGAAAAAAATACGAAATAGAAAATTCTTTGGAAAAATATTTATTTTTCAATAGTATTTTTCAATAGTATTTTATATAAATTTTTAAGAATTATAAAAATTAGAAAATTTTTTAGGAAGATAAAGCTTTTAGATATTCTGTAATAAATAAAATATTAAGAATAGAGTTTTTGCTAAAAAAAATAAGAAATTTTTTACTATATGTTCATGAAAAATAGGAGATATAAATATTTATAATTTTGTCAATTGTGTTATGATAATTCAATTTTGGAAATATATCCGAAATGTATTTATTTATCATTATTTCTATAAGAACAGAAATATAAAAAAGTTCAATGAATGAAAGTTTGATTTCTTGTAAAAGGAAAAAATTTCAAACATTTATTTTAATTATCAAAATAATTAATAATAATTTTTGAATGCTTATAATTCTTCAATAAAATATTTTTGAATATATTTTACATAAATTTTTTTACCTTGTTAATCTTGTTAATATTATTTAAGTTTGATTTTATTTTTAAATATATAACATGTATAGTATATGTATGTATATATATATATATATATATATATAATTATTAAATTATTGATTTCTATAGAGTTAAAATAAATTCAAATATTTAATTAAGGAAAAGATATACATATTATTCAAAATATATCAAACTATGTAATATTTATTAAATGTTAATAATTTTATTATATAAATATTATTTAATGTTATCCACATAAGATTTATTGTAATATAAAAATTTATTTCAAGCTCTTTTACTGGACTAATTTTATAAGAATATCATCATTTAGTAATATTAAAAAATTTTTGTAATTTAAATTATAAAATATAATATAATTAAGTATAAGAATTTATGCATATTCTAATCTATAATTTGCATATTATATCTATTATATTATATCTATTTCATTAGTTCCATTTCAATAATTTCACTTATTTCTATACCATTAGTTAATAATATAGATTTCAGTAATGTAAACTGTTCCAATAAATGATGTAATTTTTTTTTGTCTTTTATATTAACTGTTGATAATATTCATTTTCCTTAACTTATCGAACGCTTTGTTTTATATTAACTTAAGTTAATTTATTTAACTTAAGTTAAATATTTTTAAAGTATTTTTTATTTATTGTTCTTATTACTTTTTCAATTATTTAGATGAAATAACAATAATAAAAACAAAAATAAAAAAAAATGAATTTATATTTTTCCTTTTTGAAAAGTATGTTTTAATCAATGAATTATTTTGCAATGTATTATTTTCTTCTAATGACATTTTTTAAATATCATAATTTTATTTATGATCTTTTATTAATGAATAAATTATTATTTTTTTGTTTTCTATTTGTTGGTAAACTAGATAATGATAAAATCGTCGATAAAATATAAAATGATAAAGTTCTTGCGTGATTTCTTGTACCAACAGAACATGAGACGTAAAATAATTTCTAAAAAATAACGAGTCTATGTTATCTATTTTATTTTTAAAATTATCATTATAAAAAAAATATAAATATTAATAAAAATTATATAAATCTTATATTCTATGTTATATTTATAATTTTGTATTCCATGTTCTGAATTACCGATCATGCAAGAAATCAAGAATTTTGATCTTATCTAGAAATTAAAAATCCATAATTATTAAAAATAATAAGAAAAATAGAAAAATCTTTTTTTATTGAATTTTAATATAACATATATACATATTTATTTAGATTAGATTAGATTAAATTTTAGAAAAATTAAAAATATCCAATATATTTAATAAAATTTAATATGTATGTTTCTATATATTTTTATATAGAATGTACATTCATATTTAATGAATCAATTTTAGACTAAAATAAACATAAAAATTGATATACAATCAGTTGAAATTTTTTTGAAAAGTCTTTTTCTAAAAAGTATTTCGAGAAAATTAATAAATTTTGCCCTTTTTCTTTTTGATTCTCTGCCATTGATAATATTGTAGAAATATTGTAGAAATTTAATACAATTTGTATAAATAGTTAATAATAATGCTAACAGATGGTATTGCTAGTATCATCAACGTCTTTATAGAATACTAGAAATAATTAAACGATAATTGAATTGAATTCTCCGTAAAAAACATTATAAATTATAGAATGAATTATCTATCTTTATTATCTGAAATCTTATTTATTATATCTATTGTTTTCAATAATAATATTAAAAAAATGTTTTAAATAAAAGTTAAATAATAATTGAAAGTTGCATATTATAATATTAATTTTTCATAAAAGAATAAAAAATCTTAGAAGATCAATTTTTTTTAAATAATATATTTTTTAATTATTTAATATAGTTTAATATTTTTAATTTTTAAAATAATAAAAATGGAAATATTTCTTGAATTAATTAATTATTTTTTGCTATTAATATCTTTCTAGCTGCAAAATAATATGCAGCATTTATTATCATATTAAAAAATAAAAAATTTCACGTAATAATCAATGAAGCCACTTAGAAACCATTTATTTTTTCTTTGAAATATATTTTATTACAATTTCTATGAAGATTTTCAATTTCTACCTTCTCTTTCAAAACTCCATCCATCTTAATTTTCATTTCTTAACCTTTCTTTCTCAAAACAACAAAAATCACTACATGAATAAATCGAACTCACATATAATCGCGTACCGATCGTGATTTACAAACGATTAACGCACCGTGTCGTATCAAATCGTGTTATAAAGCATCATATAGTGGAATGATTGTAGCTTGAAAATATCGAATTTCCCGGTCGGAGATCGAAAAATGACGAAAGAGTCCGCCACTCATTGAAAATTTTCACCAATGAAAAAGAAATAAGAAAAACAAAAAATTGTTTCTATTGGCAAGGACAGTAATAATTCCGGGAATGGTGGATTCATCCACGCGTGCATACACGCGAGCCAGAAAACGTGGGGAGGGCGCGCATGTAAACGCAGCCGCGGCGGTGGATTACGAATGGAGCAGTCTAGATCTGTCATTCAGTTTAATCGTTTCCTATGCACTCCGCCGGTACCCATTGTCGACCGAGCTCTATAATAATTTAATGCCAGATATAATAAGTTACTTGCTGTCTGGCCGGCTGCCAGCCTTGCCCTATTCATTCCTCTATGAAAGCTGAAAAGCGGCCGCCGAACAGATGGAGCGTTAACTTATGGACTGGTGCGCCTCGTGCTGCGCGCAGTCACACCGTTCCACTGAATTTAAACCTACTCCCCGCCCAATCTTAATTGGTCAGTCTCGCTAATTGAGACGGTCATTATAGGTCATTAACGTGCGATCAGCCGACATTAGCATTTTTCCATACGCCAGGGAAACAATAACGTCGATTACTGATGGGATCGGGTCGGTTTCCGGCTCGTATGTTAATGATCGAAAAGAGGTTTTCTAGAAGGGACAATAGAAAACTCGTAATGAGTCATTCTTGTCATATTTTTGGATTTTTTCTTTTTTTCTTTTCTTTATATGGACATTAGTGAAATTAATTAATTGATTTTTAATACGATTTAATATGATAGAATCGAATTAATATGATAATGTAAATTAACAATTGAAATAACTAGCTTATTTCTAGCTTTATTTTTTACTTTTCAATGTAATGGTTTATAAGATAATAATCAAGAAGAGATTTTTCAGGGATCACAATGTAAGTCATTTTTGTCAGATTTTTTTTTTTCTTTTATATGCATTATACAACTGAAATTAATAGATTTTTAATGTGATTTCTGGAATAAGATTTTCTGACATAAGATTAAGTGTTCGTTTTTTTTTTTTTTAAATACAATAGCTTGTAAGTAAATGATTGCGAAGAATTTTTTTAGGGATTACTAAAATTCATAACGAAGATGATAATTGTCAAATTTTTCGATTTTGTTTTTTAATATAGTTTTTAATGAATTGAAAAAGTATTTTTAGGGAACACAAAGAGATTTTTAATGAAAATTATTTTTGTATATTTTTCAATTTTTTTTTTATATGATATTATATGATATTTTATATGATATATTATATTTGTTATTTATATTTAGATATTATGTAAGTTATTGAAATTAGATTTTATTTTAATATTGTTCATCAAAATAAGATTTTTAAAATTTTTTTTCTTAATAAAATAATTCGTAAAGTAATGATTCGGAAATTTCTAGAAATTACTCGAGTACTTTATAATGAAGATGATAATTTTTTGATTTTGATTTTTAACATGATTCGTAAGTTAAAAATCAAATAAGATTTCTAGGGATTTTCTCTTTTCTTTTAGTATTTTTAAATTAATAATTAGAAAAAAAATTCTTAGGAAATCCTATTGCTCATGAAGAAAATAATAATTATAAAATTTCGTTTATTTAGTTTTTAAATAACTGAAGAAAATAATTCTACACATATTTCGATTCGTTTCGTTTTTTAAGTGTATAGTTCTTGATCATTCGTGCTAACCAGCATCGTCCATTGCGGTTATTAAGGAACCTTCGATCTCAAGTAAGTTTCTGACCACTGATACCAGTAGCGGAGTTCCTAAGTAAGTACATTGATAGCTCTAAAACTAGATTGTGATCAATCCAGTCTAAGCCAATCAATAAAATTTTAATTTAAAATTCCAATATATATCTTTATATTGAAGAATCAAATAAAATATCTATCATATGATAAAAATTTTTATATTTTTAAATAAATTGATATATAACAAATACTTCGATATAAGTTACCTCAGCAATGTTTGGAGAATGCTCGGTTCGAAGATGGAACAGCTTGAATACCGTTTAATATATGACAGTATCCACAATGCAGCCATGTTAGGTAGCAAGCGGTCGGAATTAATATCAAGAATCTGGAAATTTGTCGGTAGGAGCGTAAGACATTTTAATTACAGCAATTTAAATTCAATAATTTTGGTATTTTGCTCGGGAGGAGCTGCGCAGCTGTTCTACGAATTAGCATACTAAACTTTATCACCAACAGCTCGACAAAGACGTGCCAAGACGGCTGAACTAATTTCGAAGATAGAATAAAGTTGGAAGCGTGCTCGCTCGTCCCTAACCGTCTTCGGAAATCAGAACTTAAAGTAAACTATCTTCGCGATTACTATTTTCATTTGGACTCTACATACTGTAAAAAATTGTGGAATTTACTGTTATACCATTGAGAGTAAGACAAATTGGAAGTTTTAATTATAATCATGCGGAACTTTGAATAAGAAAATCAAAACGCGAAGTGACAATAATTAAATATTAACTTTTTAATAATGATCATTGCACATAATGACTTTTTAGAATAAATAAAAATTTCATTTATAAGATTTAATTTATAAGATTTTAAAATAATATATAACAATATATGATAATAATAGAAGAAAGAAATGTATAATATTAGAGATTAAGTAGAAGCATAGAATATTTACCTTGTTCTTTTATTTATAAAGTTTTCAATATTAATGAAAAGTAAAAGAATCGATTTTATATATATTAATATGTACAATTTTATAAATATTACATATTTTATTTATACAATTTTATTTATGTAATACAAAATTTTGGGGTTTTAAACAATTTTAAATATATGATATATATATATATATATATATATATATATATATATATATATATATATATATAATTAAATATATATATCTAGTTATTGTTGCATTAATAAATAGAACATTTTTTTTGAAATTATAGAACATTTTCAAAGAATCATACTAGATATTAAAAAAAAGATGAAAATTGACATATAAAAATATAGATTAAAATTATTTTTCAGATTATAAACAATTTAAATTCATATTAAAAACGCAGTTAGGCAATTGGTCAATGCAATTGTTACAAGCTGACATAGACAATATTTGATTTATAATTCACATTGTTGGAAAATTGATAAATACAAAAAAATTAAAAGAATAGCATTAAAATTTTTTGTTTATTTGTTATTACTTGTAATCAATCTTTTATGTCATTATTTGTATGTAATATTTATAAAACTATAGTTCTTATTTTTAATATTATTTATAAATCTGTCAGAAAAGAATTGCTTTTAAATATTTTTCATTGGATACTTTTTCTAGTTTAAAAAAGATCTTTTTCTTTTTTTCTTTTATCTTGAACTTTCTCTTTTAAGATTTTTTTTAAATATCTATTTTCCGTCTTTTTTTCTCTCATGAATCTTTCCAAGGAAGTACACATATGGTGTACTACCGATCCTGTGCGAATGCAAACGGATTTTCTCATAATTTTTCTTTCTCGCCAGTTTTTCCTCTATTATCTTCGTTTTTCCTTATTTTTTAAAAATAATATTTATATTTGCTGTTTTTTATAATAAATTAAAAACAACCTATATTTCATCATTTTGAGTTTGCGTTAAATATTTGTAAATATAATGTAAAATAAAGTTAAGTTTTTATTTTCTTAATCATTTTCTTTTAATATTAATTAAGCTATAGAGAAATAGACTTTGTAATTAAATAATTATTCTTCTAGGGGAATATAGAATAATTATTATTCTATAGGAATTCATAAAAATTATTTTTATTATTCATAAAAATTATTTATTATTATATAATAGAATTCAAAATGTTTACACATTGGTAAAATTTAAAAAAATAATAATATACAAAATAAAATATAAAATGTATAAAACATTATGAGAAGAAAAATAACTGAATTAAAATTAAAAACAAAATTAAATTTTTATTTAAATTTTATCTCTTTGATTCATAAATATATAATAGAGCGCAAAAATGCACATCTTAATTATCATAATAACTAATTAAAATTTCATCAATACTATTGTTAATCTTCAACAGGTTTTGTACATGTTATAATTATATCTCATGATTCCATAAATGATTCCTCTTTGTGAAATTAAATTAAATCAAAGAACCACAATTCTCGAGGTTTCGTTGCAATATTAAATCTTTTAATTTCAAGGATTGAATAGTAGGAAGTTCCGTTTCAATAACTTACTAGCCCATCAGAGAATAACTTCGCGTGGCAGTAAGAAATGCGAGAAAAGGGCGTTGGAAATTATCGAAATTTCAATTTCCTTTACTCAGCTGGACACTTTAATATATGATTTCGAGTATCTCATTCATTTTTATCAGTCATTACTAGTAAAGAATAATTTTTCGCATATCTAGAGAAGGAGTAACAAAATGAGTTAAATAACCGTTGTACTTCTGATCTAAATAAATTTACTATATTAACAAATATGTTAATTATTAATATTAATAAAGATTCACAGAAATTAAAAATCATATATAAAATGCATATTTGTTATTTTCATATTTCAAAATCAATAAATAGAAATAAATTATATTGCTTTTTATATTCTATATTAAATGATTCATTCATTTTTACCAGTCAATATTATAAAGAATATTTTTTTGCATATCTAGAAAAGGAATAACAAGATGAATTAAATAACTGTTGTACTTCCGTTGTACTAAATAAATTTATTATATTAACAAATACATTAATTATTAATATTAATAAAGATTCACAGAAATTAAAAATCAATATACAATATATAATATACAAAATGCATATTTGTTATTTTCATATTTCAAAATCAATAAATAGAAATAAATTATATTCCTTTTTATATTCTATATTAAATGAATTACTATTAGTTAACTTTAATTAGGAATAATTGTTGAAAATTGTTTAGTTAATGTTCTCTTAAATCAATCTTTCTATTTACATTCATTGTACTACGAAGAAATTTATTCTATTATTCTATTTATTTATTATGATATCAAATATTCGTCAATGATAAAAATTGATTTTATGTTAATAAGATTAGTTAAAAGATTTTTTGTTTCTCTTAATGAGTACTATAAGTTCTTAAAGTTTGGATTCTTTTTTATTAACATCCTATATGTATATTTCTATACATTTTCTTCTATAAATAGTATAGATTAGATAATATTATTTAGTATTATCGTCATGAATAAAATTTAGATTAAATTGTTCAAAATGATGCTTGATAACATATTTATTTTAAATATCGAAATCGATGAAATGATTTTTTTTCTGTATATTGAATACATAATATTTATTTTGAGAACAAAAAAGAAGAAAGCCAGAAAGAAAGAAAGAGATAAACAAATGATAGAATTGTGAAAAGGGATGAGGAGAAAGGGGAAAAGAAATAGCCAGGGAAAATTTGTATTCAATTTCAGTGGAATTGTTTTGTTTTACTCGGTTTGCCTGCATATATTACATCAGAAGACGTGCCCTGCCTTTCAAATGATCTTTATATTATCAATGCGGTTTTACAAGCCACGTGGGAGAGGGAAAGCAGTTCTTGGAACGGACGCTTGCGTCGCGTCGTGGTTGCATATGCGCACGCTTTATCCGCGGCTACGAAGAAACCACCGATTTTCTTCTCTTTCTCTCTTTCTCTCTCTCTCTCTCTCTCTCTCTCTCTCTTTCTCTCTCTTTCTCTCTGTCTTTTCTCTTTTGAAGGATTAGTGGAACATTTGAGGTGTAATAAACGACACCACTTACCAACGAATTACTTTTTCATAGCGTTCTGTATATTTTTTTAAGAGCGACAGTAAAAAGTTTGACAGCTGGCCCTAAGACTTCTCTTTACACCTATCATCTGAGACACGAATTTGATAGAAATATTATAAATGTGTTTTGGAAGAATGGAGGATTCTAATTTTACGTACAATTTTTGTTATTTCTTTTTTTAAATTTCGAATGGAGATTGGAAATTGGTGATTTTTTAAATTGAATCGATTGGGTTTTAGGAATTGAATGTATTTCAGGTGGAAGGGATTTATATGGGATGTTAAAGAATAAGAGTCTACGAAAGTTTGAGAGTTATCGAAGAAAGTAAGAAATTGTTGAAGAACGCTTAAATGAAATTGGATTTTCCGGAGTAACTCTGAATTTGTAATTATGCGGTAAGTGAAGTATTTCGAGAATGTTTTAAAATACCGTTTAAAAATTATTAATTATTAATTAAAGAAAAGTAAGAATTGATATTTTTTTATTATTAAAGATAATTATGAGATAATTAGGAAGAAGATCTTCTTTTATATATTAGAAATATAAAAAATCTATTTATTATGTAAACATTAAATAAATTATTTTTAAATTATTTTTAAAGTTTTTTACTAAATAAAAGTCATTATACTTAATAAAAGTCATTATAATGATAATTATAATAAATATAATTATATAATTGTATAATATAATTGTAATAAAATTATAATATAAAATAAAATTGTAAATATAATTGTAATTATTCATTAAATTAATTCAAATTAAAAATAGTTTCTAATGATTATACGTGAGATTTTGATACTAAAAAAATTATGTATTAAAGAAATTATTTAAATTGTTTTTATTTTAATTTTATTATTTAAGCAATAGTTACTCACAATTAAATTATATTTCTATACATTTCATTAAATGGAAAATATATTTTGAATACATGATATCTATTGATATACGTTGAATTACATACAACATGAAGAGTTAAAAGAAAATTTTGTAACTTGTATAGGAAACAAGGAAAACAATATTTGCAATGAAATAAGGGGCATTTATGCTTTGGTAAATATAATTATTCTACAAGTATATTTTACCAGGAAAAGGATTCGTAAAATTTATCAATTGATAAAAAAGAAAACATGCTGCTCAAAAATGAAGAAAAACAAAATAGAAGGAACGATGAAAATATTATTGCGTCCGAAATAAAAGAAAGGAATAGAAATGAAAGAAAAAATAGAAAAAAAAATCTTTAACTATCCTGGCTTTCGATGCGCCAGATGGAGCAAGGCTCCATTAGAATTTAATGGAATTATCGATATAATTTTAGTAATACTTCGACTTGTGTTACCGCGAATTTTCTGATCCATAACAATTACTCTGGCTTTTATACGCAGAACAATAAAGTGGACCATCGTGAAAACGGTGAAATTTGTTCGAATAGAGGAATATCGTTTAATAACGTAGCATTCGATATTTTGTTGTATTTACAAAGAACTTATACCGTTTCTATGTCCGATTGTTTGTAATGGTATTTTTATATCAAAGATATTTTTATAAAAATAAACTCTTAGTTAAATAAGATTTTTATTTCATTTATTCATTTTTTTTTGATATCTAAATAATGATAATAATGTATTTGAAAGATAAATTATTTTTATATTTTTTTATTTTATTTTATTTCACACTAGATATTTACTATTTGATTTCATATAAAAATATTTTTTTTTAGTAAAATGATTTTATATCTAAATTCAATTAATGTAAGTGATTTCTATGCTTTCGAATGCATCGAAAAGAAATCAAATATGATCAGACAAGTAATATAAAATCGTAAGCAAACAAATAATATTAGGTTGAATTGTACGAATATATAGATATAATAGATTTATAAATATGTTATGTCTGATTATAACTTATCTATATCATTTTTGTGATTATATAAAATCTTCAGACTGTAAAATTGAACATAGATTGAAAAATTAATTAGTTAAAATTTTAAATAAAATTATTTTAAAATATTTTATAATAACATTTATTCATATTTGTTATAAGCAATATATTATATCGAGCTTTTTATATAATGTTCGACGTTATAATTAATTGCTTGTTACTTGATATTTCAAATAAATTATTCAAATAACATATTGAAATAATTTTATTCTTAATTTCAATAATTAAAATTTTTTCCATCTGTATCAGAATATTGAATATGATATCCTTTTCAAAGAGTTAATTCTGAAGACTAAATTAAATAAATATAAAAATTGATGTATAAAAATATCGCTTATTTATTAAATTTATTTAAATTTAAGTAATAATTTATTTAGTAATTTAAATTTGCATTAGACAAAATGAAACAGGATTGGAATAGTAGTAGAAGATAGTAGTATAACAAAAATAAAATAGTTTCACTTTTTGTTTCGCTTAATTTAACATTTTAAATTTTTGTCTATAATTTAATGAATAATATTTTTGTATACGAATTTGTGTTTATATTATGTTTCTCTTATGTTTATGTTTGAAACATAACTGACTTTTATTACTGATATGACTATAATTAGCTTTTTTTATTGATTTTACTATGAATAATGTATTTGTTTATCTTCAATTATTTTATTATATTCATTTGTTAAAAATATATTATTTTTCTGCCTGTATTTTATTTATATGATTGAATTATATTTATCTGATATATTTTATATAATAAAAGTATATTTGTTTACAATTGATTTATAATATTTGTATATTTATCTTATTATTTATTAAACTTATTATTTATTATGTCTATAACTTATTTAATCTGAAGATTTGAAAGAATTTTCAAATTATATTATCTTAAAATTATTTTTTAAAATTCATTTTGAAGTAACATAAATATTTTATGAAATATTATATAGAAAAGTAAATTGTTATACAAAAAAAATAAATGTTTTTTTAATTATTTTTAATTACTTATTCATTATGTTAGGAAATAAATTGTTTGTTATTTATTATTTATTATTTAATTTTGTTGAAAACAACTGATTTCTTACGTTTTTAGTATAGTAGATTAATAATAATATGATTAATATTAAATTTATTATTCAATACCTATTTTGAATATTATAAATAAATTTTCAATGAAGAAATAAACATTATTATAAATAATTTTTTAATTTACTATTTTTTCAATAATATTATAGATAATAATGTCTATTTATAGATAATTTTTTTCCTGTATATTTGACTATAGAACAATACTACTTGCTTGATTATAATTTAAGAATCATAGTGCATCTATTGACAAAACTTATAAAATTATTAATAAAAAATTTATCACTGTAAAATTTTTTTTTGTCACAATATCTTGTAAATGCAATAAGATATACCATATTCAACATGGAATATTTCATAGTAAATTTTTCAATGTCAAACAATTGCATTAATATATCATAGTAACAAATGTATAATGAATTTCTCAGTAGCAAGAAACCTCGTTCAAACGTCGTTATTTAATGGACGCGGAGTGGAAGTCGAAGAGCGTTGGGGGTGGCTTAAAAGTGAATAAAGGGTAAATCGTATTTATCCGAGCGGCGGAGAATCCCCAGAGGCTATCGCGATACCACGTGTCAATAACAGGTAACGATTTCATGAGCAACTTTATCCTCTCTGTACGGTTTTATCGAGAGTGCAATTAATCTTGTCAATGTGTAACATCCTGCTGTGCAAAACTCTTATCACGCGTAACATTACCGGATCCTTTCTACATTAGCATTCTTCGTTTCGAGCTTTAAAATGGAAGAATTTGTTCAATTTTTACGAGATCCACATTATCAATTATTACTTTATAAGATACTGGATTTTTTTACTTTATAAGATTTTTAGATTTAATTTCTGAGAATTTAAACAGAACTAACAGAATTGGTAAGATCCTAAAATCTGAATATAAAATTAGATAATTAAATTAGGTTTGAAATTTGAAATGAAAATGAAACTGAATGAATGAATCAAAATTAGGATTGAAAAAGTAAAAGTATATGATATTGATAAAGTAAAAGTATATGATATGATAAAGATAGCGAAGCTTACAATCAAAATTTGGAATCGAGGAGAAATCTTCTATTTAAATAATATTTAAAAATGAAAATGAAAAATAAAATTTAAAATTTAAACATGCTGAAGTGAAATTAGTACTTTGAAATACAAATATAAAATTTGGATTCTTAAATCTCTCTCTCTTTCTTCTCGGAACTTAAAAATACCAAAAAATAAAATCAAGATAAATGGAATTTGAATATAGATATGAATTTCTGTAAATATATTTGTAAAATTTAATTATATAAATTTGAACGATAAATAAATATATAAAATACTTCAATGCAAATCATTTTAATAAACTTAAAACATCGATAATAATAAAGATTAAAATTTTAAAGCTTTTGCAATTTAATGGTAAAAAGAATATGATTTTTAAATATTATTTATTTTAAATATTATATTATGTTAAATTTATTTGGAATTTTTCAGCTATTATTAAAAATTGAAATTATTAAAAATGTAGCGAATACAATGGATTAATATTTTTAAGGATATTTTATTTTTAAGCATTATGATTCTTCCGTGTCGAAGTTTTTCATTTCGTCAGAAGAAGTCCCTTTATCAACGTTCACGATCGGAAGTAAAGTTTTATATTTCATACTTTGATACTTTATGAGATCCGCTTTTTGTGATTCCGGTTTCATGCATCGACAATTTATGTGAACATTTTCTCGGCATCAAAGGCATCATGGGAAGCACGATTTATCCAAATAACGTTAACAATATATCTTATATATATAATATTTATAAATATATTTACGCATATCGCAATTTTGAAAATTTTTATTTTAATTTCATATATTTTTTAAAAATTTTTTTTAATAAAAATATGAGAGCATTAGAGATTTATTTTACTTCTAATTGTTAATGTAATAAATAATAAGGGTTAAAATTTTAAAAATTGTTGAATTGCTAAATTTTTGTTTTTAACAATTATTGCAATTTTATTTAAATTTAAATTTACACGGGAAAATCTTACAAGCAATCTATTTTAATATTTTCAAATATATTTAATATATTTTCTTTTTTAATGTATTTAGTAATAATTAAAAATAGAACAGAATTTAATGTGACAAATTTTCTTTTGAATTGAAATGAAAAATAATTATTTAAAATAATAGTTATTTTACTTGAATTGTTATTTTATTTTATTTTATTTGAATTATTTCAAACAATAAATTATTTCTTAAGTTCAAATTTCATTATTTTTACTAGAAGCTAAAACATTGATGAAATAATATTTTTTTAATACTACTTTAAATAATTCTTTCTAATATTTCATGATTAATAAAAATTAGTGGATAATGAAAATTCGTTAATTTTTAAAAAATTTTATACAATTTTAAATGATTTATATTTGATAAATGAATGAAATAATAGTTAAAAGAAAGTTTATTTGGAACTAATAATTGTGATTTGCTGCAGAATTTTAAATTTGCAATGAAAAATGTTAACTGGCGTCAATATCGAAAGCATGTATATCAGCTTGAAAGCAACAAGTTCATCTCGGGTTTGTTCGAGTTTATTTTGTGTCCTCGCGAAGGCAATAAATACATTATGCGCTTATTTGGGATTCAAATAAGCCGACACTTCGTATAAATGAAAGTTTTGTGTCAAGTGCAGCGCGCCGTTTCAGACAATAATACCTTTCCGCAAAAAGTTTAATCGGTGAAATCTCGAGAGTGGCGAACGCGTCGACGAGATAGCGACATCTCTCGTTCTGAGGAAATATTCACATGCGAACATTATAAATTCAAAATGGAGATACAGAGAGATGCAATCGTGCGAGTCAATTTTTCTTTTTTTTTTTTTTTTTGCCGACATATTGAGAATTACTCTCCGAAGATGTATAATAATATTGAAGAATCGTTGAATTCCTTGATTTATTCGTAAAACTGAATATGTTTGTTTTGCAGTTTTCGCTTTTCTCTTATTATTAATTAATCTTATTTTATTGTTTCGAACATTGTTGACAAACTCAGAGAAAACCAATAATAAAATTCAATTCAAGAAGAAAATTATATTTTTTAATAAAAAGAATTGTATCATAAAAGATTGGAAATTCGTTTAAAAATCCTTTTTTCTTATTCTCGATAAACAAAGTTTGTTATTTTATAAATTTTTATATGCATAGAAATATTAATCAGTATGAAATAATTCTATTTTATAATTTAGATAATTTATATAATTGAATATATTTGGATAATTTAGGTTTAATGATGAATTTTGGGATAATTATTTTACTTCAATTTTTTCACAAATAATTATAATTGAAAGATTTAGAAATTATCAGTGGTATAAATTCAATTGATAAAAAATAGAATTATAGAATAATTAATTCACATTATTTTTATTTATTTAATAATATCTTAATTTATTTCGATACATTTATTTATTATTTATTTATTTTATATAATAATAAAATAATTTAAATTATTTTAACATATTAATTATAATTTAGAGCCAACACAATACTAAAATACTAGAAATAAGATCTAATAAAAATATATATATAAACAGAATTATTATTTTTATATATATATAATATCATATAGATATTATACATTTTCTTAAAAATCTTATAAATATATATGAATTTAAAAATTTGTATTACCATTATGATTTTCAATTTCATAATTAAACAAATGTTTAAAGATTTATGAATTGTAAATAAATTATAGATTGTATTATTGTAAATAAATTATATAAATATTATCTATAAATAATATATTATTAAATAATATATAATATATAGATAAATAGTATGAGATAATATATAAAAATATATAACATATATCAACATACAATGCTTATTGTAATACATGAAATATTGTATACATGAAATATTTATATTTATATACATAATATGAATTTGCATTTTTACGAATTTCATCTTATTATATTTGACTTAAAAGATTAATTATCTTCTAAATGATTATGAATTTCGTAAGTAAAGAAATTTCCTGTCATTCCATATTCATGTTATCTTTAAGAAATTAATTACTCTAAACATTAACAAAAAAAAAAAAATCAAGGAAAAAATATAAATAAAAATTTAATAAATATTAAAAGAACATTTCAATGTATCAAAATTCTTTATATAGATTTGTAAATAAGATTTATAAATGCAATTATTTAAAAAAATTAATTAAAAAAAATTTTCATTAAAAATAGATTTTGTTTCAAATTGATATTTTAATGGGTTTGGAAGATATACGATTTTAAAATATCATATTTAAATAGCAAAAAGTATGAATGGAGAGTCAAACATCGTGACCTACTTTTTCCCTTGCGTACGCGCAATGGAGGAGTAGTAATAGTAAACAAATTTCAAGCAAGGTCTATGACTCACTATTACCATGTGAAAAGTTGAATCAAAAGACTTAAAACGCGCAATGAAGAATTATGAAAAATTATTAAAAACGTAATAAAATTTTTTAGCCATATTAACACTAACAATAAAATATCACATGAATGTAATATAAAAAAGGAGATTTTTCTTTAAAACATAGACTGATGATATTAATTTTGTGAGAATAATGATAAAATAATAATAATATGAAAATTTTATAATATGCTGTTAATATATTTTATTATTTATTTTATCATCTATAATATATTATGTTTGAATTATTGAGTGATTTTATAGAATCATTCTAATATAAAAGAGATAAACCATGTTATAGTAAAAAGTATCAAATTCAAAAAATACATTTATCCTAATCCTACTTTTCCAATTTCAAAAAATTTTTAAATCTTAAAAACTTCGACCTAAGAACATACCTATCCATAAAATCTTTTCTGATTATTTCAAACCATAAGTCCAATGCGATAAAGCAACAACTCATAACAAATTATTATTATAATCTCTTTATGCTATTAAACGTAGACTATCCAACCTACGAGCATCGAAGGGGAAATATCGCAGTGGGTGTAACGAGGCGATGAGAAGGATGAGATCATTTCTTGGAACCGAGTGAGCGTGCTTATATGTTAGCAGCCGTGGGTGTCGCGACGCGATGCGCCTTGTATACCGTCGCAATTGCGCGCAAGCTTCGGTATATAATTGGGATGAATATTGAGAAGTTGGCAGTGAAGTTGTAAGTAAACTTGGATGCCTCGGGGCGAGCCCGCTTCGCTTGAGAGCAGAGACGTGTTGCGGACAGATCTCTCTCTCCTCTCGCCTAACCCACACCTCCTTATTCACCTATCGCCTCCCCTACCTTCTGCAAAACTATACGAATATTCTGGATTATCCAACCGAGAACGGAAACAGTATTCGCAGGCGCAACTATTCTTTGCTTGGATCACGAAATTTAGATCCATGAAATATTATAAAATGAAAGAAATTGGTATAATGTTAAATTGTTGATAGCACGATTGAATATCGTGATATTTTTGACAGTTGAGGATAGGGAAGAAAACGAAGGAATCGATAAGTTAGATGGACATCAAGATGTTTGGCGATATTTTTTTCTTATTTTTTTGATAAATATTTGCGAATTTCTTACCGTGTTGTAATTTATATAAATATAACTTATTATTGTAATAAAATATTCATATTTTTAGACTTAAAAGAAATAATGAGAGATCTTTTTCCTTACTTATGATCGTTCTAAATTTTTTATAATCTAGATAATTAACTCTCTTTAACTTTAATTAATTAATGAAAAAAAAAGATTAAGTATATTTTATTTTTATTTTTATTTCTTTATAATATTTTTCATTTAAATAATTTTTTTATTTTAGTTAATCCAATTATACAAATATTCTTGATTGTCCAATTGTTCAGAATTAAAATGAAAAAAAAAAACGTATTCTCTACGTGCTCGTTCTCATCACGTTTTCAAAAATTATGAAATGAAATATATACGGTTCTGTGTGATTTATAAACGAATTTTATTATGGTAATATACAAAACTCTGGTAGAATTCATTTTAAATGACACACATTCGCCGCAAACAGTTTCCAAGCGGAGCGTAATTTTATTATGTCGTTGAGATAAAGTGTTTTTGAAGATAAACGCTTATTGCATAAGTATGTGGCGTGAAATATGATGTTTCAAGATTTTTTTTCTAAGAAATAAAATTTCATAATATGTAATTAAAGTAGAAATTGTAAATGAAAATAAAATTTGCAAATGGAACAAATACATAATAATTATAATAATTAAAAAACAAAATTATAATATATGTAATTTTTTCATTTTTTTATTAGTAAAATTGTTTTGTATTTAATTTGAATTTGTAATAATAAAATTCATAAAAGAAAATCAATAAAATAAAAATTAAAAGAATTTATAATAAATTGGTATATTATTAATGTAGAGAAGAATTTATATGTAACATTCAGAAAGCATTGTAATATTAAATTCCATAATCTCCGCTATAATATTACATCAAATATATATATTATTCGGTTTTCATGTTCTTGCAAATTTTAAATTTTTTATAACAATTTATTTGTTCATTATTAAAACGATCTTATTCGAATAATTTATAATTTAATATGAATTATAGAAAATATAATAAGTATAAAATAAAACATATAATGTAAAAATGTATAATAATAAATATAAAAACGATTTTGTTTTTAAGTATTGGTTCAGAATCGATTTTAAAAATTCCATTCGAAAACATTATTAGTTTCATTTTTCCCTGTACTCGTATAAGCACGCAAACGCGCGCTTTCGAATCAAAGCGTTTCTAGATAAGTGCAGATCCGGTCTGTATGCATCCAGTAACTTTGTAAATATTGTATTGATTCACTGTTGGACGTGTTTTAAATTTCCATCATGGTTTCCATTTGAACCTTTGTATGACGCAACTTATAAAATTCATAGAGAATATTTTCTTGCTGCGAATACCTTCGAACGTTCTCTAATGGATTTTCAACATTCATGAGAGGAATTCTTTAAACACGTTACGTTGAACAATGAATAAAATTCAGATTTTTATCGAGTTTGGATTATTCAATTTTTCATTTAGTAACGAGGGAAAATTCCATTAATCGTAATTTCTGTATTAAATATATTTTCGTATTATCGAAAATGAAAAGATTGATAATACCTATGCAAGCATGAAATAGTGTGCATACATATTTATATAATTTTATAATCAGTGTATTTAATTAATTAATTTAAACTTATTTGAAATTAATTAAATATTTTTCTAAACTTCATTTACATGTACATTTTTTTTACAAGCCAAATTTAAAAGAAATGATAGAAAAAGAATAAATCATTCATTTGTCTTTGTCATTATCATATTTTGTCACTTTTCGGTCTATATTAAATCTTAAAAGATTTTTAGGAATTTAATTTTATTTTTTTAAATTAATTTCCTGGAAATAAACTTATGTTAAAAAAAAAACAAAGATAATTTCTTATAATTTAAATTAATTATAAAAAATGATTTTACTTTATAAAAGTATTCAGTTAAATTACTTTCAACAAATTATATTATTTTTTAAATATTTTTTAAATATTGTAGATCAAAAATAAGAATTAAAATAAAAATTTATTTTTTCAAATTCTTAAGAATAATCATTATCTTTTATCATTAATGATTAATATTCATTAATGATTAATATTTTCTAATTATTAATTATTATAAAATTTAAATTTCTTTATCATATCATTTTTTTTATTAACAATCAAAAAATAAATGAATAGATAATGATGCCATGTTATTTATTCTGGACTTTTATTAGATTCGGATATTATGAAACAAAATGTGAGGAATTTTATATATTAATTATATAATTTTATAATTTATACAATTATATAATTTAAATATCTTATCACATATATTTATTCACAAAAAAATTATAATCCAACGATAGACCATTAGATTAATTGTAAAGAAAAAAAAAGGAAAGCTGAAATCTTTTGAAGCAAAAAAAAGGTAAAAAAAAAATGAAAATATATTAGATGAGTATATATATGCATATACATTTAACAATCGTTCACGTTTGTATGCAATTATCGCGATGATTATAATAGGAATCAACGCGTGAAAAGTAATCTTACTGCTTGAAAGCAGAGACATGTTGTGGATAGTTACCACTGCACTCTACTCGACTTAACCACGTTATTCGCCTATCGGAGTTCCACGTTCAAAACTATGTGAATATTCTCGATCATCCGACAATCTGATGGAATTCGTGCACGACAACGGGATGTACTTCGGTTATCAGAATAGAGACGAATGAAGTCCATCATTTTTTTTTTGCCCTCTCTTGTATTTTTTTCTTTCTTTTCTATTTTTTTTTTTTTTCACTTTTCTATTCTTTTTTGATCACGATTCGACATGTACGTTTTGATGGCTTACTGCACAAATATTGTATGCTCACTTTTTGAAAAAGAAACGGATTTAAAAATTCAATGGTATGATTGATATAGATATACGAGATGGATTGTTTAATTCTGCTAATTTGAATTTATTTGTAAACTATTTGTTATATAGAAAAATGTTTTGAACAAAAGTTTTTTGATATTAAAGTGAGTGTGCAATATAATAATTAATCTTTTTGTAATAATTAATAAAACATTTGACTATGTTATTTGAAAGAATTAAAATAAAAAAAAGTTATTAAAATTATTATATGTAATTAAAAAGCAGCAATTAGAGATATTCTTTAATTGAGTTTTAATTTAAATAATATTCGAAATACTGTGTATTATAATTAACATAAATAATTATACAATTAATAATATAATAATATAATGGTATAACGATACAATTCTTCATATAAATAAAAGAATTAATCATAGCTTACAATAAATTTCATTTTTTGATATTCTCAGAAATTAATTAAGTTATGTCGAGTTTAGAGATTGAATTCATTGTTGTTTATTATTTTTTGTTCCATAATTTTTTACCAAAAAGTATCTTAATAACTATTATATAGGTAGATATTAATCTTAATTGCTTTTTGTTCGATATTTGATATCTTCTTGAATTCTATAAACAAATATTACATATTATTAAAAGAGTGAAAGTTAAATTTTTGTAAAACTCGAACTTGAAATATTCAAAATGAGATATAAAAAAATTAATTATTATATTATATATAATCTCTTAATATTAAATTTTTGATTAAAACATTTTTTTTATATAATAAATAATTTGCAATTTAAACAACAGAATTAAATTATTTATGTTTATATTTAATATTATGTTTATATTGTTATATATTCATTTTGTAAAATTATTTATGCAATATGTAAAAATATTATTTTTAATAAATTTATAAAGTAAAATATACACATATATAATATTATATATTATTATATATATTATTATATATATATATATATATATATATATATATATATATATATATATATATAATATATTTAAAAAAACAATTAAAGAACAAAGAACTAATTTTTATATCTCAAATTTTGGCAGAAATGAATATATAATGTTTATATAATAAACCATTTATACTTACATATTTAGTCATTTTTATTATAAAATTTACAATGTATAATTAATATAAAATAAAATATATAGTTGATATAAGTAAAATAAAGATCTTAAGCACAGTGCAAAAATTATTTAAAACAAAGATATTACAATCAATTTAAAATTATCGATCAAAGGATTATGGAATGAAATGTATCGAAAAATAAAAATAAAATATTCAAAAATCAGATAAACAATTATAAATTATCCTAAAAAATAATCAGAAAGATATATTAAAATAATTTATTATTAAATTATATTAGATAATTAATGCTATTATTGCTTATGAATGCAATAATTAATATATTGATTAACGAAATATTTTATAATTTGTTTAAAAAATAAATTTATAATTTAGATTTGGATAATATATTTTAATATCTTTATATGTATATAAAAAATATAAATTCACATTTATTCCACTAAAAAAATATTTAAACACGATATAAATTTTTGGATTCTATCAAATGACCAAATACTTATGGGTAATAGTGTACATGTGCAATAAACGTAGTCTAACGGAGAGAATGTAATATTGAATATTTTACGGAATAATAATTTGTGGCGGGGTGGGTTATCGATGACGCGTTACATGTATATACGCGCAGAGCTTGTATATTATAGAAGGCACATTTTATACGATGAAATCAATTGCGTGAATGAGAAGTGAGCCGTCTGTGATAATGTAGATAAGAGAGAAGATATATTTGGAAATATTTAATTATTGCGATTAAACCAGATGAATAAAAGAATTAAATAGTTTCGTAATTTTCTCATTTGAATGTTATTTTTTTAAAATTAATATTATCTAGATTGTCAATAAATAGTTAAATTTCATTTTTGAATATAATTTTTTAAACTTTTTTTTTATTTTCTTATATAATTTGATAAGTAGAAATATAATTGTTAATTATAAAGGTTAAATTTAATTTAATTATTTTTAATTTATTTATTATTTTAATTAATATACAAATTTAATTATTTTGGACGATTTTAAATATAACATGCAACGTGATCATATTTTTCTTATATTAATAAATAATTAATAAAAAATACTAAATACACATTAATTTAAAACCATTATCATAAATAATATGAAAAAGTATAAAAAATCATTTAAAAACAAAGAAATTTTAAGACGTGATTTTTAGAATTAGTAAAATTGAAAGAATTATTTAAATCAATATAAAATATTGTAGAATAAATTCGTTTTTAAAATGAAGAATATTATTATTCATAATTATTCTATTTTTTAAGATCATTTTTCTTAAGCTTCTTATAATATATCATAATAATAATTAACTTTTTATATATCATTAATTAATAATGAATAATACAATAATGTAATAGATTATTTTATTAAAATGAATTTAATATGAAGAATATTCATTTAATTTATATAATTGAACACGGAATTTGATTTAACTATTATGTTAATTTCTGATATTATTATACGATAATTTATGTAAACTAATATTGAATATCGGATGCCTTTCGTTTACTTTTATTCGTTTTTGTTCATAGATGTCTAATCAAGAATATTCAATACTTTAACACATTTATATTGCCTATAATTTTATCTTGAAATGAATTTCTCAAATAATTTTGATGAAAAACAATATAATAATTCACATTAAAAATAAAATATATTATTAAAAAATTTATTATTATTTAAAATTATAAAGTTTATTATTTCACTTAAAATTATATATATTTTTTATGTAATTATATATGTAATTATATATATAATTTTATATATATAATTTGCGATTTATGATAGATTTTTCAAGACATAATGTGTTTTCAAAAAAATCTTTTATTAAAAATCTTTTTATAAAAATTTTTAACTTTTTCGATCTTTTATTTCTTATTGTTTTGAAAAGAAATAATTAATATTTTATACATAAAGGAAATACATATTTGAAATATACTATTGATAATTTGAAATATTAAATTTTAAATGTAAAATATTTAGAAAATTACTAACATTATTTAATTTGTAAAATACACATTATTTAATTTATAATAATAAGGAGAAATGATTTAATCAATGATATTTGTGGATAAAATATAATTTTTATATTTCTATTCAGATTAAATCTAAAAAAGAATAAAACATGAATTTGTAAAAGTTTTTCAATTATTATTTAATTTTTATAATGTTGGTTAAATTATTATGATTAATTATTATGGCAAAATAAAAAATTAGTTATATATGTTAAAACACATAAAATATTCATTTAATCATTTAATCTACTTATTTGCATATTTTATAATTATAGTATAGATTTTATATAATTATAGTTCAATTTTGCGATGATTTACAAATTACAAAATATAATTTTAAATTTTAATATCACATTGTTTTAAGTTTTAATGTTATATTTATGATGTTATATATATATATATATATATATATATATATATATATATATATATATATATATATATATATATATATATTATATATTATATTATATATATATTATATATATATATTATAATGTTATATATATTAATGTTATAATATGAATGAAGATGAATTTAATTTGAAATATTCTAAAATCTACTTGGAAGAATGTTATATTTTTTTTCTGTAATATAAATTATTAAGCGAAAACAAAAGAAAAGAATAAATAGTATGAATATAAAAATTAGAATTTCTTACACATATATTTAATTTTAAAACATTTAAAATTGATATTTAAAATGATTGTATCTATGTAATGATTTTTGTTTGATTAGATTATAAGAGAAAATAATTTTATCATCTATTTGTTTTTTTATTTTTATATTAATTTTATATTAAAGTGAAAATATATTGGAATATTTTAATCGAATATTTTAAATTGCACTGTAATAAAATTATTATTTGATACTGTTTTTCAATTAAACTAAAGTTTAGATATTTTTGTATTTTTTATTATTATTGGGAATTTCAAATATGAAAATTCATTAGTTTTCCTATAATATTATGTTTTATTTGTTTCCTTTGTCGTAATTTTTTATTCATCTTAAATAAACTGATATTCGAATATGCTGTATTTCCTTTATAATTACATTTTTAGCAATATTGTAATCAATTTTGTTTTAGTATGTTTTCATTAGATTGTTTCATTAATAATCGCGATATAAACTGCATCTAATAGGAATTTTATCACAATATTTCATCACCAGCTAATTTTTAGTTAATTTTCTACTAAATGCAATTCACACACAAAATTTTAAATAAGCGTTCTTTCACACGTAAATTCAGCACTCATTTGTAAATCACGATTCATATATGATGGATATCAATAGTATAAATATACTCATAAAAATATTCAGACAGCAATTCTTGTATATAAGATTTAGAATTATGATTTTGATTTCATTCTTGTCTTCGATCGGTCTGTTACCGACGATTTTTTTCAAATCAAGACAGTTGACGAAGCATAAAATGAATGATTAGCATTCATATAATAATTACACGAATCGCTTATTTGCAATTTGAGCAAAATATAATAATAACTATATAATAATATAATATATAATATATAATATATAATATAATAAAACTATATAATAATATAATAATAATTATAAAATGAGATTTAGATAAATGTCTTATTATCAAATGTATTGTATATCTTTATAATCTATATATATCGCTGTGTGAAAAGATGAAATCAAATGCGTATCGCATATGTAAATTTTATTATGAGAAAGGGATAATGGAAAATGTATAAATCTGGATTATGAAACTTTTATGAAACTTTTTATTTATTTCAGTTCCTTTTAATTTTATTTTTTTAAATATTTTTTACAAAAAAATTAATCAATTAATGAAAAAAAAACACTTTTTTAACAAATTTTTCACACTTATATTGCTTTCATCCATATTGTTTTTAATATAATATAGAGAGAATATAATATTTATCGAAAATAATAAGATTTATAATCTGTTAAAAATTATTTAAAAAAAAAATGGAAGAAATAATATAATATTTCTCTTTTTTTATTTTTTGTTAATAATTAACTAAACTGATTCTTTTCTTAATCGAAGATTAAGAAAAAGAAAAAATTAAAATAAAAAGAAAGAATTAATAAAAACAATGAAAACTTAGATAACTACATGTGTGTTCTTGATTTAGGAGGACCATATTTCAACAGCTGTTGTACTATTAAATTCGAAAAAACTTTCGTCGTGTAGGTCGTTGAACTTATTTTTAGTCTCGTCTTCTTTGCCGATGAAATTTTACTCTCTTTCCGAAAAAATTTAGATAATATTCATAAGAGATTTATTTCAAGACATGTATGATTTAGAAAGATATTTATATATTATATTACTATTAATATTTGTTATTAAAATTAGCACAGTTATTAAAATTAAAATAATATGATACCATGATAAGTTAAAATAGTTAAACGATATATTATTCAATTATATTATATATATATAGAAATTAATCTCATCTTATAACTTAAGAAACTTGATTTTAGTTAAATTTTAGTCGTCATTAAATTATTTCTCTGTATAAATCAAAATTTTAATATTATTTCTAATATTATTCATCAGTATTCAATATTCGATTAATATTAAATTTTTTAGAAATTTAAAAATATTTCGAATTCAACAAAAACTAATAATAGAGAGAAAATTTTTTTATAGACAAGCGAAGACAATCTTGGATGGAAGCAATAGAGGCGATAGATTTTGGTAAAAATTTTAATACGCGAACATGGACGATGTTTAAATAAAGAAACTTTTCTTCGGCTTTATGCAAAACTGGTGTCTAGGTAGAGTGCACCAAGTTTCTGGATATAAAGAAGTATAGAAAGACGAAGCCAGGTGGTGAAGAGTATACTTACTCAATATTTATGTACCGGAAGTTTGTATTTAGTTACGAAAATGTTCCTTTTTTGCGCTGCTCAGCTGAACTTGTTGCTGAATTTCCAAGCCGGCTATATGATAGGAATCAACCGTCTATGATTCGCTTTTATGCACCATCGAGTGCAATATGCTCGCGAAATAACCGCAATCAATAAACATTAACTGGAGAAATTGAATCACAATTTTCGAAATTATACGTTATTCATAAAGATGAAGAAAAACATCGAATTTAAAGTATGATAATGAAAATTATAGAAATGTTAAGAATTCAAAGAGTAATTGCATGAGATTTTAAAATAAATCTGAATTTTTCGAATTGTAAAATAATATTTTAAATAACAAAGTAACGGAAATATTTATTTTATGATGTTTCTTTCTATTGAATTCTGTACGAACTACTTTTTAAATATTTGGAGAATTTTTTTTACGCCATTTTTTAAAATAATTTTAACACCAATAAAATATAGTTATGTACAAAATACATACATATATATATATATTTATTATACATATTTAATATTTATATTTATACATTTGTTATTGTTCTTGCGTAGTTTTAATATATATAACCTTTTAATCTTATTTGGTAGATTTAAAATTTAAATTATTTTATTTATATTCTATCTTAATTTTATGATTTTTGATATTTAATATTCTTTTTTTTTTTTTTCTTTCTTGTAAGATTAAAAATAAGCAATATAATTATTGCATATTTTTATTATTAATTTATAATATTAATACATATTTGATTTTATTTTATAAAATTAAACAAAATATTATAATTATTTAAAATATTATGAATTTTCTTATGATGAAATTATTTATTATATCTAATTTGAAGTCTATCAGTTTATGTAATATAAGTTATGTAATATAAAGTTACGATTTTTTTCGTGTTTTAAAATAAAATTATTATTTTTTTAAAATGTTTTTTAAATATTTACTATTATCTTTAATTAATTTTTTAATTATCATAAAAAATTAAATATTTCATTAATAATAATATTTATAAAAAAATTTTATATTCTTTTTTTAATGTAGTATCTGATCAAGTTTTCATATTATTATATTTGAATAGAATAGAATATAGAATAGAATATATAGAAAATTAGAAAATTATAGATGGAATATTTAATTTAAATGGATATGTATCGGACTTTTTCTTATTGCATACTTTTGGAAGTTTAATATTAAGTTTAATTAAAATTTATATAAGATTATGATATTTAAAAAAATAATATTATAATTATAATCTCTAAAAAACAATAATTATAAAATTAATATAAATATTATTTTATTATATTATTTTACATTTTAAATGTACATATATATATATTTATATTATATTTAATCATATATAAAAAATATATTTTTATGAAGATTTAAATACAATTTATGAATTAGAAAAAATAAAAAATAATGACTAGGTAAATATAAAAAAAAAGAATTAATATTATGCACTATTATAATGAAATAATTGATTTTTTTTTAATGAGAATTAGATTAATCATATTTTCTATATTTCTATCTTACTTTAATTAAAAGTTCATTTGATTATTTTTTTATGTTTACATTGTGTTTTTAATAATTATAATGATAAAAAGAAAAAAAAACAATTGAGTTTTAATATGAGATACTTGAATATGCTTTATGAATATGCTTTAAATAATAAAATTTATTCATTCGTTATTTTAGATTATTCATTTAGCTAAAAATAAATTTGAAAAAATAGAGAAAAGCTTGGAAAAATAAAGAAAAAATTTGGAATTGTAGATCCTATATTTCATTCTTATTATATATGATATATATTATATTGTTTGTCATTATATGTCTTATTTATTAATACTTGAATATGTACTGAATAAATGAATATTGTTTCTCTTAAAAATTATCCTGTTTTCTATCATTATCTAATTTTTTATTTGTCCCATTTTGTCTTAATTAAAATTTTTTTTAAAAATTTATTAGAATTTATTAGAAGATTTACAATATTTAGATACAGTATTTTTCACATGAAATTTTTTAAAGAAAAGCTATTTTAAGATTTTTTGAGAAAATAAATATTTGACGTTCCTATTTTATCCTTCATTTTTAGAATACAAATTGAAGTAATTTGAATCCCTTACAATTATATATTTCTCATTAATTTTTTTTCTTTTGTAATATTTTTTTAACATTTAAGTATTTAACATTAAATATTATTTAAAATAATAATTTGAAAATTAAATGAATAAAATTTAATACAATTTTTCAATATTGATTGTAAAATTAACGCGGCTATAAATATTTTGAATATTAAACTTTAGAAAAATCCATGAGAATTTATCTAAAATATTATTATCTTAAATATTATAAATTTTACGTAGACTTACAGAACTTCAAGAGAACTAAATTATTCCTCAAAATTTTATTTAGTAAATGAAAATTGTCTTTCGTTATTTCAATATAAATTTCAAATTTATATTTCTGTCAGAAAAACATCCATAGCATCATCACGAGCACTGCTTCAAGAAAACAAATATATTTCCTTTTAGCGGATTACGCTAATTTTATGCACCGATTGCGACGTCTGGTCCTGATACCGGTTACAATATCAAGCACTTACGGTTACAGAGTTAACTCGTCTGGCAAGCGCGTAATTACTAACTGGGCTGGAGAATCCCGCGTAATTTTCGGCCGGTGAAAATTTCATGGGAAATACTTGACATTCGTGCAAGACGTTTTAACGAAGCACGAGCTGTCGTCGTTTCTTACGACCATCTTTAACTTTAGAACAATAGAACTTATCCTTTCCATTCGTCGACTTGACCTCATTGAATGCGATTATTTATTTGTAAAATTTATTTCATTTTTAATAAATTCTTTAAAATAATCTTTTTCCACCAATCATTTGAAACATATTAATATATCATGAATATTGAAATTTTATTACACGTAAAAATATTTAATTATTATAACGTTTAAATAAATAATATCCAGAAATATGATATATGAACAAATCGATCAACGCGATAATCAAAAATTTATTATAATTTTAATATGTACATTCAGTATTATAAATATTTTTATGTTTATATTTTGTTTGATAAATGTTAAATGAATTTTGATAATAATTTTTTAAATAATGTTATTATTTTTAATAAACAAAGGTTTTTAATTTAACAATTATATATCAAGAAAATTTAATTAGTTTTAAAATATATTGTTAACACAAAAAAATTAATAAATATTATTTAAAAATATTCATAAAATTTAAAATATTTTCAAAAGAAAATTCAATTCTTTTTCGTAGATCTATTATACGTAAATAACTAAATAAAAAGTATTAATGACCAACAATGATATATTAGAAAACATTGTTTTAGAAATATTGACATTTAAAATATATAAAAGATTTTAAAATGTGTTTATAAAAATTTAAAATGTTCTTTAAAATATTTGAAAAAAAAATTTCTTTTTTGAATAAATATCAAAAAGTGTTACTAATCAAAAATAATAAAAAAAAACAATGTTATTAAATATTCAAAACGAAAACTTTAGAATTTTTATAAAAAATGTCATAAAAATTTGAAATATTTTCTACAATACTTATAGAAAAAGAATTTCTTCATAAATCTTCAATTAAATATTTGCTATCAAGATACAAAAATATTATTAACCAAAAAATAATTAAGAAACATTATTATCAAATATTCAAAAGAAAATATTGTAGAAGATTTTTTATATAAATAAATATAAAAATCTAGAATATATTAATATCTTCTACAATATTTTTAATATGTCATTAAAACTTAAAATTGCTAATCAAAAATAATGGAGAAACATTATCGAATATTCGAAAAGAAAACTCTAGAAAACTTCATAAAAATCTAAACGTCATCACCTAGAATATTTTCTAGAGATAATTAAAAAAAACAATTAAAAAAAGATTCAATTTCTTCTTCATAAATTTTTACTAGTAAATATTCACGAAAATTTGTTACAGAATGTGGACGAAATTCAAATATTCGATGAAATAAGATCCAAATGATTTTTCTATTAAATATAATCTCGAAGAGGGCGAGATTCAGTGAGGGTATGCACCCGGTATGGATGTTCGACTCGACTTGGGAAGAACGTGGGCGGAACTTCTGCGATTCCTTTGTTCGATTGATGTTCAATACGGGAAATGTGACAGCTTATACTTCACCTCCACGGCGATATTCCTCGAGATAAATGTCGACGAAGATCGTAGACGAATATTCGAAAGACAAATAGTCGGACAGTGGCGTTCATATTCTAGATTGCAATTCTATAAAATTTCTCGTCAAATTTGTACCTGCTTGACTAATTGATTTCTATAGGATAGAAATGCATGAAAGTTTTGATTTTAAGGTAGTTGATTTTTAGCTATGATATAAAGTGAATTTAATAAAACAGTTCTGATAATATAAATAGATAAATAGATAATATAATTACCATATTTATTTCAATGATCAAAATTGTTAATTAATTTTATAGAAAAGAAATTCGAAAAGAATTATGAAATAATTAAAATCTCTGATAGAAAATATTCGATTACACTATTAGATTTTTACATATTTCGATGTCTATTACTTGTTTCGGCATCAATTGATTTCAATAAAATTTAAATGAAAGTTTCAACAAAAATTTTCAATTTATTTGTTTTCATTATACTCTTTTTATAATAAAACATTATATAAGATATTAAAAAACAAAATAAGAACTAATGAAATAAATATTTCATTTCATTATAATATAAAAATATTAAATTTCTTTAATATGAAAAATTAGAAATAAATAAATGAAATAATATTTTAATATAATTAATAATTAGAAATAATCAGAAATTTCTAATACTCGATCAATTAAATTTTCTTTATATTTTCATTTGTAAAAAAAAAATCTAAAAATAGATTTTAAATTATTTAAAAATTTTCAAATTATTAGTAAATGTTCATTAAATGAGTTATTTATTTTTTAATAAAGAATTTCAAAAAATTTTTCAATAAAATAATTAATAAGAATGCATATAAGTTTCATCTTTTTTATTTCTTTTTCTTTTTTTTTAATTATATCTTTTTCAACCATATTTTTTTAAATTTTAAATTGAAAATCAATATTTTATTGATTTAGAAAATAAAAAATAATATTTGTAAAAAAAAACAATTTTTTTATTGTTTTTTTTTATATATTTTTATAATTCAAAATCAATTATTGGAAGTGAATTTTTTATGAAAATAAAATTTTTTTTGTAAAATTCAACTAACTTTTTTTTTAATAAAAGAAACAATTTTTATTTTTATTTTTATTATTTTTTTTAATATTTTGTTACAACTAAAAATCAATTATTAAAGATAAATGTTTATGGAATTGAAAAATTATTTAAAAAAAAATTATTAAAAAAATTAATTTTTAATGAATATTAATTGAATAATATTACAATTATTAATATTTAATGATTTGATATTTTTATAAAATTTCAAATCAAAATTCAAATATAATAAATACAGAATAAAATGGATATAATATTTAAAATATATAATGAAGAAAATCAATTTTTTATCATATTTTATCAATTATTTTATAATCATCATTGATAATTTATCAATTACAATAATATTATATAAGGAAACTTATTAAATTTTAATTTTAAGAAAAATTTATGCATGTATTGAGTATATTAAATTATATATCAAGCATAATAAAAAATTTCTCTTTGAAGAAGTTTTAACACTTAAGTTAAAGTTTTAACACTTTTTCATATTCTGTATAAAGTTTTGCATAAAAATTTTTTATTAATTTATTAATTTAAAATTTTGCTTTATATTGCACTACTAGAAAAACGCATTGAAATTTTAATTGCATCTTCTTAAAATATTTATTTAAATAATATTATTCCTTTGTAAAATAGTAAGTATTAAAATTTTTAATTTTTTAAACAAGTATGAAATTTAATGAAATTTTATGAATATGTATAGCGCAATACAATGTTTATATGTATACGAAACAATTTTATTTTTAAAATTGACATAATATGATTATAAGGAAGCAAAATTAAAGTGTTTCAGTATATTTTTTGCTTTTTCAAACATAACTTTGTAAATGTTCAGAATTTTTAATGTTTTATCAAAAATTTATATAAAAAATTTGCAAACTGACAAAATGTTATAATTTCAGAAACTGATGCTAAGAAATTTTTCATGGAGAAAAACTTCTCTATGTATATATAGTCCATCATACTTTATATATATACAAATTTTCATTAAAATTAGAATTTTTTATCTAAATTAGTTATTAAAGTATAATTATAAAACTTGTAATTAAAAAAATTACTTAATTAAAATATTTAGAAAATAATACTATAAACTTCGTTTTTTTTCCCCCTGCAATATCCACTTGTTGAATATTGTAATAATATGAAATTATTCTACGTTTAAACGAAATATCGAATTTCGCATAAAAGATACGAACTAGGGTGTAGACAAATTTTTATTCGTCGCTATCGAGACGTATTCGATCGGATATTTCTATACATTTGACGTTGAAGATCCGATTTCCCGAGATGCACACCAGCTTTGACACACTAATGCTTTGAAAGTGCGATACGTCATGTGCGGACGCCTCGAACGAAACCGGATATAGAGCTACTAGAGCCGGATAAAAAATTCGATATCGATAATTACTTATACTCACACAGCTGAAATATCAATGCTGAACAGCTAAAAATTTTAAGGAGAATAACATATTATGCATCTTATTCTTAATTAATGATAAATTGAATATATAATCAGTCATAAAAATTGGTAATTATTTATTAATTATTTATATTTTTATCGATTTCAACGATCTTAAAATATATTGTCAAACAGTTCTGTTTCTATCCGTCTTACTTTATCTTATAAGACAAAATTAAATTTTTGTATTTAATAGCAACATTTTTGTATATCGACTTTTATATTTTGGTGTCTAGAATCGATTTTCCAAATGTGTCCCATGAATGTATTAATATATTATGTGTATGAAAAGCAATTCTTTTAGTATAATGTTATTTTAAAGGGATAAAATGATTTTACAGAAATAAAATTTATTTTTAAATTTTTAACACCGTTTAGAAATTTCAGTTTCTCTTAAATAAAATGTTTTATAAAATTTTTATATCATAATTACGATTCAAAAAAATTATTGCATAATAAATTGAATTATGTCTATTTCTAAATTATTATAAAAAAATTATAATTAAAATAATAGTTAAAATATCATGGTAAATATTTTGTCAAAAATATATTTTTAATCAAATCTCATAAATTCATCATCATCAGTAGTTATAAGAAAGAATCATAATATCAATATTAAACATTCTATTTTATTTTTTATAAGTTTTATTATTATTTTTTTTTTTAAATACGTATCCATTTGAAAATAAATCTATCGAAATCTAGCGAATTGTTTTAGAGAATATTTTTTGAAAATTATATACTACATTAAGAGTGAATATAATACAAGTATCGTTCAACTATTTAAAAATTTTTTTTAGATTATTCTCAAATGAATAACAATATATGATTTTTAATAAATAATTCAAATTCATATTCAAACATTGTATTCCATTTCTTACTTTTATACATTTCTCTATAAGAAAGAGTACAAAAAAAGAAAACTAAATCATCTAATTTAATAGTTATCAAAATTCAAGTAAAATTTATTTTGTAATGATTGACAAATTTTTAATCTTGATGGATTATATATAACAAAAATTGAAAAACTAGAGATATTTGTCATAAATGAATTAGAGATTAATAAAAAATAGAGATAATATAAATTATTTATATTAATTATTAATGTTTTAGAGAAATAGATAAATAGATAAATATAACTATTAGCGAGAATTGTTTTATACAGAATTGTTATATTGATTTGTCATTTCAGAAAGAAAGCATTGATATTTTGTAAAAAAATTGAAAATTAGTTTTGATCACAGTACATTCAACACAATATTTCTCTTATATCGTGTAACTATTTTAGTGCCTATTTGTTAATGTAACTATGCACAATAGAACTCCATTTATATGAATCTAGGGAGAGACAAACGCGTTCACATAACCAGGCTGTTCATATAATGAGAGTCCATCTAACATCCCCACCAATTATGATTTTCCGTTCAATTTATAAAAGTTAACATTCATTTAAAAGCATTTCACGAAACATTTTCTCTAAAATGCATAATGATATATTAAATATTATAAATTTAGAAATAATTTTCCAAGCAGCATAATATATGAATGAAAATGATATATGAATGAAAAATTTTTTGTATTATAGATATGTATAATCATATTATATAAATGTAGCTTTTACGCTCATAACACTTAATAGTTTAATCAAATATAAGATTTTGTTACACGACAAATGAATTTCATATAAACAAAGTTTTACTGTACAGAAAATAAAAGAACTTTAAAGAATTACGTAAATTCAATTACGACAAATGAATTTCACATAAACAAAGTTTTATTATACAGAAAAGAACTTTAAGAATTACGTAAACTCAAATTATAACGCAAAATTTCTTCAAAATTGAACAACCGACGAACCATCCATCATCATTATCATCAACATTATTTACAATAATGCACATTTAAGTATGTTCAATCGAGATCAAATACGGATTGACTTTTGAAAATTCAACTGAAACAAAGAAAAGAGATGAATGTATCGATATTGATATTCTGCATGTACATTAAACAAAACGATCCGTGTCAAGTTTCATCCAGCATGTTTCATCATTTCAAAGTTCTTTTTCCAAAAATGTAAATAACTATTCCTAAGCGTTGATATCACTGCATATTCTTCGCGACAGAACAATTCCATTTTAAACAAGCGAGGAATGGATTTAATAATAGTGGTATACCTGTGTCGTTCCGCCTCGATAAAGTGAAAAGAAATCGGTCCAAGCTGACTCTGCATGGGTTGCAAAAGTTCCACCACGCTATGAACTTGGTGCCGTTTCATGCAAGCCGGTGTAAAACTTTTCGCATGCCTACTCACCATTCGTCCGCGAGAAACGAATCTTTCCCTTTTCTTTTTCTTTGCCAGACTCCTTAACCGACCTGTTAACCGTCGAATCGTTATAAACAAGGATCACAGGATGCTAGAAATTTTGCGCATTTTTCCAGCGTCGATGTTCAAATCCGCGCGAATAAATATTTGGCGACGACGATTTCTTTAGAAACGCGTAGAACCATGACGGTGGAAAGACAAAAGGCTGGATGGACAAGGGAGGATCATGGATCGACGAAGATTGAAGGGAATATTTTCGTCAAATTTTTACGTTTATCTTTTTCTAAGGAAGAAAATTTGCGAGAATTGGAAAACTGTGTTCCGAGAAACGGGACATGAGAAATAAATTAAATGTGCGAATGCGAAAGAGAGAAGGATGAATAGTTTTAATGAAGTTTTTGAATAATATTGAATGTTAAGGATAATAATATTGGATGAAATTGGATGGAATGAAAAAAAAAGCTTTTTCATAATGAGAATCTGAAGTTGTATGTTCAAATCTTATAAAATTTACAATAAATTGTTTTCTTAAGATTTATAATTAGATTATGCAAAATTAAATTTTTATGAATATGATTAAAAAATTTTGTTATTAAGTTTTGTTTTGTTCTTCGAATATGCGTATCATTCGTATTGTATACTATATATTGAATATTTTATATATTTATGTGCATTATGTAGATATCTGTATATTTAAATTTTGCATAAGAAATACATAAATATATGCAATCTATTTATAATAATATAATAGTATAATAAATATAGTATAATAATATAATAGTATAATAAATGATAGTATAAATAAATGAAATTTGAAACGTGCAGATAATTAAAAAAAAATTACAGTTATTCTTATTTTTAGACCTGATTACCTGATTTAGACTAATAGTGTCAATTAATTTTATATATCTCTACATAAGTTTATTTATATGTATTAAAATTTTATCTAATATATAGAAAATTCCTATTATAAGAACATAAATGATTTTCCGAAACGAATGTTTAATACAATGTATTAAACATACAATGTTTAATAAATATGTATTTTTATTTTCATCCATAAAATATTTAATTAAAAAAAATGGTACAAAAAGAAATTATTAATTCGATAATTTTGAAATTAAATTTCGAACTACAAATTTCGAATTTAGTCATGAAATTATTAATTGAAAAATCTAGAATACCAATGCTACAAGTAAGGAAATTATTAATGCAATTTTGGATTTGCATATAGAAATAGGGAAAAATTCTTTCCATAATTATAATATGTCTAATAACACAATAATAAGCTTAAAAATTAATAAAATAATATAATAATAATTATTGGATTAGATAAATCTATATATAGCTAAAAAATAGAAAATTTCACAAAGCTGAATCTTTAATTTTTTATATAAAAACAAATAAAAATAAAAAAATTTTTTTCATATTATTAATAAACAATAGAATGTAACAATAAGTCAAAATAATAATAATAATAATGAAATAAAGATTACTTTGAGATGAAATAATAATTATTTTTTAATTGTGAAAAAAGCGTCCCTTTAATCTTTCAGATTTTATGTTTTATCAAAAGATAACTTCTATATTTACTTCTATAAAACTAATTTTTCAAGCACAGGAACCTGAAACTTTCATTTTTTTAATAATTTTTCTTTAAATATATATTTTAATTCATATTTTTATTAATTATAATATTTATTCTTTTAGTGATAATTTAAATTTATTGATAAAATGAATATAAGTGGTATTCACAATAAATGATATTTTTCTTTCTAAATCTAATCTAAATCTAATTCAAATATTATTCAACATTATTTATATAATAGAAAGGTTAATTAAATTACTGCGAATTATCGAATAAAAATTCATAAAATCAATGAAAATAATAATTTTTCAATTATTTACAATCTTAAAAAATCGATCAAATTCAAATCTTAATAAGTTAAATAATATTTATAATAATTTTTATTCATTTTATTAGAAATTTCATAAATAATAAAAAAAAAAAAAGAAAAAAAAAGAAAGAAAAAAATAAACGAATATTTCATTCTAATAACTCATTCTCAAATAACTAGTAATATAAAACAAAAATCATCTAATCAGATAAATCTAATGCAATCAAAGGATACAACTTGGTCCACAAGAGACACTGGTCATGGCGAATCGTATACAATCACGAATGAGCGTAATTACACGCAACCTTTAATGATAGGCGCTATTACGAAGAAGAATTAGGCGTATGCTTCTGCAGGACCAAGCTGTATAGCGTATTCTAATAGAGGGCGCGCGTATAAACGGCGGATAATAAGTCACTTACACGGATCCTGGACCAGGGGGTTGGCTGCACGCCAGTTCTATTCGCGCTTCGGTTGTTCCGATCTATTCTATACCGTGCATGTCACACGCATGACGCTCTTAACTAAATTATGGACAAAGTAGTCCGATTCCACGGTTTAAGGGGGCACTCGCAAAGTTCCACTCTCAATGGAGATATTTCCATCGAGAAATATCTCGAATGTTATTGAAACGGATATGGTAAATCGTTACGTTTACGAGGATGGATGGATGGTTTTGGGATTAATCTGAAAATGATACGTTTTTGCTTTGGAAACGATTGTCATTTAATTTTTATGATCGTATTGCGTGATTGGAAAATATTTCACGCATCGATTGAATCATTTCTTGGTTAGATATTCTATTTATGGAATAGATAGTTGAAATGAATAATTTGAAGCTTAAAAATTATAACCATGAATTTGGTTTAATTCTTAAAATTGTTGATATGATTTATAGAATAAATAGTTGGAATTAATAATTTGAAGCTTAAAAATTATAATCACGAATTTGTTTTAATTCTTAAAATTGTTGATATGAAAATTGAACAGTAATTATATACAAAATAGTATTATTCTCTGATAGTATTATTCTCAATAATTTTTTTTAATATATAAATTTTGGATAGCATATTAACAATTTAAGTTTAAGAGTTTAATTATGCCAAAAAGATTCTATTTTTTTATTTCGATAATTTTTTAATATATTATTAAGATTATTGTCAAGACTGGTAATTGACAATTGTTATTTCAGTATTTCATTTAAAGTGGAAGAAGAGATTTTATCTAAAATAATTTCCATATATTCATCGGTGTAGAAAAAATTTGAACATTTTGAAAATTCAATCAGCTATACAAACACTGAAAAAAATTTTTTCATGATTAAATTTATTAAATAGACTAGAAGATATCTTACAATGATCCTCCAAATCTTATTATTACGATTTTTTTTAGCCAATTATTAAATTATGAATATTAAAACTATATTAAAATTATAAAGACGAGACGATAAAAAAGTTAATTTATGCTTTTTATCATATATATTTGCACATTTAATCTACTCTAATCTACTCTATTTAATCTATATTTAATCTATTTAATCTATATTTTTGACAAGCTATATTATAGAAAGTAATAATAAACAATCATTCTACGATTGATTAGCTATATTTTGTTATCTTTTTTGAAGCTATAGTTTTGACATGTATTTTATATATGTATTTTTATCAAGCCATTGTTTCTGAAATGTTCTCGATTATCATATATATAAGATCCACTTTTCATCATAAGTATCAATACGTTTTAAAAATAACGAATTTTATTTATTTTCTTATTTTTTTCGATTATTTTTTTATGGATTATTTTTTATATCATAACGATTTTGTATTATCATTATAATGATATCATACAATTAATAAGAAATAAAAGGATGAAAAATATTTAAAGAAGCATTAAAATAGAGAAATGAAAAATTATTCAAACAAAAAATAATAATAAGATAATAAGAGGCGATAAAAAGTTTTTTGATGTTATTTTAATAAGAATATAGTTTTATATTTATTACTTGCAATAGAAAGACTTAAACAGTTGAAAGAATATTCGATGTAAATAAGCGATAATTTTTTAAGAAAAATAAAACATCAACAATGTTCTTGCTTCAATGGAAATATAGTTTTATATTTATCTGATATCATTAGAAAATTTATCTTAAAATTTTTCATATTAATTGATATAAGATGATTTTATAAATATTTACAATAATTGCTTTATTTATTTCAGCTATGAATTTTTAATAACTTCAATGTTGTCAATCGGATTATTATAGTAGAAATAATAATTAAACAAAAATATAATATAAAAATATAAAAAATATAGCTAAATTATTAATTATATAAATTATTGATACTAACAATAAAAAATTCTAATTATCATAAGCGTAATATATAATGAAGATATTCTTAGAGAAATATAAATGAGGACATATTGATTTGCATATTGATTTTGAGCTATATTTAACAGAAATAATATAATGTAACGAAGATATATTAGAGGAGGATAATCAATAAATGAAAAGGATAAATTTAATTTTCCATTTTTTTTTAACAAATTTATAAATTGAAAAAAAATTTGAAAAAAGAAATCGTTGAAAGAATGAGATAAAATTTAAAAAAATTCCAATAAATTAAAAGAATAAGATGTTTCTAAATATTTTAGCATAATATATAATTATTAGAATTATTAATTATATTAATACATTCAATTAATATAATTGTTATACGAATGAAAATTATAATATTAATATTTAATTTAATCTTCAAATATAATCTATATACATATTGATATATTCATAAGACTTTTGATTTTAGAAATTTTAGAAATTTGATTTCAGATGTTAAAACAATACAAAAGATATATAAAAATGTTGGTTAAGTTATAAAGTTCAATATTAAATTTAAATTTAAATTTAAATTTAAAATTTATAAATAGTTTAATGAAAAATGATTATATTATATGCAATGAGACAAAAATAGAGATATTTTATCTTTGTCACATTGCCGCTTCATTCTATCTTTATTTTATCTTTATTTCATTTATGCAAATTTAAATTATAACTTAAAAAATAATTTTTTTTATTTACTTTGTTTTTGATTAATTGCTTTGATATATTTACTTTCCAATAATTGTTTATTTCATTTGTTTAATGAATAAATTGAATTTTAACAAATTTTAACAAATCAATTATTTTCTGTTTGTCATTAGATTTGAAATTCGAAATTTTTTTTTACTTTCAATTCAAAATCTGACAAAGAAAACTTTAAATGATTTTTTGTCTAAACTATAGTTTCTTTAAGAAATAAATTTTGAATTCTTTGTGAATCAAAAAAATGTTATTAATTACGAATATTTATTACAAATATTGGGTTGGCAACTAAGTAATTGCGGATTTCACTCATAGATGGCTTCAGTTGAATTTTTAGGTTTGCAGGCGTAGTCCAAATGTAAAACACATTTTGTTATTTGATAGTTGGCAATTCAGCTGTCAATCAGTAAAAAAAGTTTTTTGATCGGTTGCGTAGTTTTCGTTTGGCGTTCGTTGAAAAATGGAAAATCAAAAGGAACATTATCGTCATATTTTGCTTTTTTATTTTCGCAAAGGGAAAAACGCATCGCAAACTCACAAAAAGTTGTGCTGTTTATGGTGACGAAAGAACGGCAGTGTCAAAATTTGTTTGACAAATTTCGTTCTGGTGATTTTTCACTCAAAGACGAAAAACGCTCTGGTCGTCCAGTTGAAGTTGATGACGACCTAATCAAAGCAATAATCGATTCGGATCATCACAGTACAACTCATGAGATTGCAGAGAAGCTTCATGTATCACATACATGCATTGAAAACCACTTAAAACAACTTGGCTATGTTCAAAAACTTGATACATGGGTTCCTCACGAACTGAAAGAAAAGCATTTAACGCAACGCATTAACAGCTGCGATTTGCTAAAGAAACGTAATGAAAATGATCCATTTTTAAAACGACTGATAACTAGCGATGAAAAATGGGTTGTTTACAACAATATCAAGCGGAAAAGATCGTGAGCCACGTGAACCAGCTCAAACAACATCAAAAGCTGGTTCATCAAAAGAAGGTTTTGTTATCAGTTTGGTGGGATTACAAAGGAATTGTCTATTTTGAACTCTTACCATCCAACCGAATCAATTCTGTTGTCTACATTGAACAACTAACGAAATTAAACAATGCAGTTGAAGAAAAGCGGCCTGAATTGACAAATCGAAAAGGTGTTGTATTCTATCATGACAATGTAAGGCCATACACATCTTTGGTCACTCGGCAAAAATTATTGGAGCTTGGTTGGGATGTTTTGCCACATCCACTATAGAGTCCTGACCTTGCACCATCTGATTACTTTTTGTTTCGATCTTTATAAAACTCCTTGAATGGTAAAAATTTCAATAATGATGATGATATCAAATCGTACCTAATTCAGTTTTTTGCTAATAAAAACCAGAAGTTTTATGAACATGGGATTATGATGCTGCCTGAAAGATGGCAAAAGGTTATTGATCAAAATGGGCAACACATTACAGAATAAAGTTATTTAGTTCCATGAAAAAATTGTCTTTGATTTTCTAAAAAAAATCCGCAATTACTTAGTTGCCAACCCAATAATTACAAATAAATTTTGATTACGACAAAATATATAAATTATCTATAGATAATAATCCATAGATAATAATTATTCATTGATAATAAAAAAATAAAAAAAAGTATAAATATAAGTAAATAAAAAAAGTATTTTGAAACAAAGTTTCAGAATTTGAGTTTATATAAATCTAAAAGTTCAATCTCAATTGATTTTTTTTAATAGCTCAATTCGTTAATCAAACTCATACAGGTACTCATATAACTCATATAAAATTCACAATATGACTTTCTTGAATGATTGTTCCTTCAAAATTTATGTGGCATACTATCATTAAAATTTCACATTTCTTTATCTGTTTCATCCGGTTTCCCGAATAAAATCGTGGGAAGCGGATAGATGAATTAATTGTCGCGATTCTCATCGATTAGCTGGAAGGCACGAAAGAGAAAGGGGGAACAGAGCGGGGGAACAGGGCGCGTTTCACGGCGAAATTTAAGCAGCGCCATTAAACCAGACGAAAATTTGGAAATGTAACCGGATAATTGAGATAGACGCGGCCTGACGGTGACATAATTACTGTCACTGGCCCGATTTACCTGGATAATTTCGTGATACGTGCTCCGGTCGGGGTAATTTCATAATGACCAGCTCTCTGAACAACACAAACCTGAAAAATGTAGATTAATCGGACGGTGATTAAGGAACGAGACGATAATCACTGGACATGGATAATTTTTAACCCATGTACACGTGTTGTGTCGCGCCACTTTATTCGCCGTACTCTCGTTTCCCTTTTATCTTGTTTTATTTTATGTAAATGCACGATCGCAACGACAAAGTTACGATAAAATTTCGCTTATCTGTTGTTTCAATGGGACGAGTGAATTAAAACTCGATATCAGATATATAAATCTGGAAGAATTAAATTCCCTTATAGAGATAGACTATGATTTTTTAAATATTTGTTTCATGTTACAATTATTAAATTATTTCAGTTTTAGGTTTTATATTTACAAGCAGTTTATTTTATTGTTTATTTTATTTTATTTATTATTGTTATATGTAACAATATTATGTATTTGTAGTAAAATTATGTATTTAGATTTACACTATTATGTGTTTTAATAATTATTATTTTAATTAACTTTTAATTTTTTAATTTTAATTAATTATAATTTCTTTTTAAATAAAATATAAAAGTAAGTATACTTTATTAAGATTTTTTTATAAATTTAAAACATTTTTGATAGTATCAAACATAAAATTTATTAAGCATTTTGTGATTAACTTAATAATCATAAATTGTTTAATAGATGCTTTCCAAAGAAATAATAAAAAATCTTAAAATAAAACAAGGAAAATATAAAATTATAATAGAATAATAAAATAGGATATATAATTGGATTGGTAAAATTGATTAAAATAGATAATTGTGATTATTAGAACAAAATATCACAAATTATGAGATTTATAATATAATATATAAATATGAAATTATAAAAAATACGTAATATCATAACATAATATATTCAAATATGTATATAAGATATAATAGTTTGTGCGATATTACAAAAATTATAGAAAAAATAAATAGTGATAGTTAATAGTAATTAAATTAAATAATAATTGTATCAAATTGCATAGAAATAAAATATACATATATTATATCAAATCATAAAATAGTTGAAAAAATAAAAAAAAAGCATAATTGCTTGAAGATATTTTTACTAATTTTATATTGGCAATATAAGATATTGATACATTTGAATTCAAAATTTAAATTTGATGGATTATTATTGAATCTCATAAGAAAAAATAATTTATTATAAATCATACATATTAAATATTAATAAAATTATACCCAAAATTATTACTATTATTATTATTAAATAATTAAATTATTCATATGATTTTTTTATATAAATTTAAATTTGAAAAAAATGCTGTAATACTTATTTACATACATTCACACAATTTTACATAAATTCATCATTTCGAAAAAGATAAGGTATCCTTTATTTTATCTAACAATTTTTTAAAATAATAAATTACTTTAAAAGGAATTCTTAGTGTATGTTGTAAATCTGTGATATTTTTTTTTTATTTTTTATTTTTTTCGTTCACTGAAACTAGGTTGAAACACCATTCGAGAAAAAAAGAAGAAAAATGAGAAAGTGAGAAATGCGAAATACAACTGGAGGAATGGACTTCCGTTTTCAGTTAAGCGTTAAAAAACTAAGGGAATGTACCGAGTTATAACACTGAGTTTTTTATTATAAGCAGCTTTCCAATATTTTCTATAGAAACGACGTTGTTGCTTTTAAATTATAAAAACGTGGAATATACAGATGTTGGTTAATTGAAACTTCTCGGGGAAACCTGGCGGAAAAATTGGAATCCATCTGGAAAAAACTGTCCATCTTTTTTCTGTAGCTTTGATAAAATGACTATTGGAATAAATAAATGTTAGAAAATATCTTTCATATTAATTAAATTGAATTTGATTATAATTTCTTTTACGAAATGAGACTTTTATATCATCGATACATCTATTTTATTTAATTTTATTATTTAAGGAAATTCTAGATATATTATTAAGTTTAAAGCTATATAATAGTTAATATATTAATAATTATTAGTAATATATTAACAGAATATTAATAATTTAAAAAAATAAGCTTTATATTTTTTATTTGTTAAATTTATTTTATATGTACCACCTTAAAATTTTAAAATATTTGGCGATTGAAAATAAACAATAGAAAAAGTGAAAAAATATTTAATTTAATATAATATATGCTAAAGAATATAAGTAATAATTAATTAAAGTTTGAATTTAATTTTATGAAAAAAAATTATTCAATGTTTTTTAGTAAATATTAATATTTCATTTGAATATAAAGAAAAAATATTCTAAAGCTTTCGGGCGCGATTATACTGCAAAATAAAATAAATTTATAAAAATTTTTATGAAAATTTAAATTGTTTTAATAAAATAATAAATATCTTTATTTATAAAATAAATATACATTGAATTTAACTAATTATATATATAATTATAAACTTCAGTATTATTTTTCACTTAATTAAATATACTTTAATTTAATAGTAATTTTTATGTTTGTTTTTAAAAATTTTAAAATTATTCTCCGAATATTACTGTGTATATATATATATTACTGTGTATATATATATATATATATATATTACTGTGTATATATATATATATATATATATATATATATATATATATATAATAAATATAATAAATATATATAATAATATATAATAATAATAATAATAATAATAAATAATAATAAAAATAGGATGATAATCTTTTTCTCTAGCATATTAAATTGCTTCAAGTCGTTACAAGATATTATATAACTTTATGGAATATATGTAAAATCATGAATTAATCAATTAAGAAATTATAAAAAATAAAATAGAAAATAAAAATGAAGTATCTGAAATTACAGAATCAATTGTACACCATCTATTATTCAAATTGTTAATGTCATTAATATCTAATATGTTCTAAAATTTATATATTTGAAAATTAAATTTTAATAAAAATCGAGAATAATTTTAAATTTTAAAAATTTATCAAAAATAAATATAAAAATTCATCAATTCAATAATTCCTAATTTTATGTAAAAAGAAAATAATTTTGAAAAAAAATCTTTTTTAAAGATTTTTTTTTAATTTCTAAATCAAAGCAATAATTTTACTAGATAAAAGTTTTTTAAATTCTACAAATTGCTTAGTTATCTCAATTCTTAAAATAGAAGTATTTACAACACAATATAAATTTTTCTCCTTTTTCTCCTATTTCAAATGGTTAAATATTTATTTAAAAATATATAAATATTATATTATAATATATATAAATATATATTCAAAATAAAAACTTAAACAAATCAATATTAATTATTATTAATTATTGAATAAAAAGAAAATATCTATCTTCAAAAGAGCTTTCTTAAAAGTTCTTTTTTTAATTTTTTAAATCAAAGTAATAATTTTACAAACAATTTTTTAATAATTTCTTTAATGTTATGATTAATATATATAATATGTTTCTTCCTTGTTTACTATTATCGACTATTATTTGTCTTACATTTATATTATCAATTTTTAATTCTATATTATTCTTAAAAATATTTACATTAAAACATTTGGATATTATAAATTTTTCTCGTATTTTATCAAATGGCTAAATACTTATGCACATCAATGTAATACATCAAGTATTCTCGAATTATCACTACCATCTGTTCATTCAATCTCTCACTTGGTTTCCATTTTACCGAAGGACCAACTACTATAGGCTACTGTTATAAACCACTCTCCATATCACGGTCCACGAAGACTGTGTTCCTGGACAACTCAACAGCATTATCCAGGGCTTCGCGTCGATCTAAGTTTTCCAGCTACCGTTCCGCAAGCGGCTCACCTTTCTCCTTCAACCGACACTACATACTGGAAACTGTGGCTAGCCTAGATAACTACAGAATTTTGCCACATGAACAGGTTCGACCAATTCCTGGTACTTGCAACGGTGACTATAGCCTTTGTACAATCCATGTCTGTAATTATCCAGACAAACAGAAAGAGAGAGAGAGAGAGAGAGAGAGAGAGAGAGAGAAAGAGATGGTCAGTAATTTTCTTTAATCACAGAAGCGAGTCGAAAGGATTCGACCTGGACGAAAACAAAGCTCTCCTGGACGCTATAGTATCCGTGGGCGGTGCATAGGTCTAAGGACAAAGCGAGCGACATCAGCAGGAATAGAGGGAAACTATGATGAAGGGAACAGATGATGGCGTAGATTCGTTGGTAAAAAGTGAGAAGAGTTGAATGATGGGTTAAGAGGAACCAAGAGAGATGAATAAGTTCGTCAATGGCATAGGCCTTTGCTCTGTTAAAATTGGAATAATAGATGGAATTCGAGATATAAGAATATGTACATATATATATACGAAATGTTTCATGTAACTAAAGATAAAGTCTTTAACTTTTTGTTAATTAAGTAATTTGTAACAATCATAGCAAATAAGAGGCTATTATTAAAATATTAAAAATTTTGTGAACATTAAATTGTTTTTTTTTTTTTGACTTAATTCTCTCATATATTGCACATATAAAATAAAAAAAAATCAGATAAGAGAAAAAGAAAATATCTTGTTCAGTTTTTTATATTTGATATAAATATATAAATAATGCTTTTTTAATATATTCTTTGAGTATATTACTTATTTACTTATACATATTATTTTTTCAATGTCATATTTGAGAAGTTGAAAAAATTCAAGTTCAAATTTTAATCTTATTATTATTATAGTTTTATTTTAAGATTAATTTAATCATAACAAATTCTTTCATACAATAAAAATAATAAATATATCCAATAAATAATACATATCAATTTCAATAAAATCTTGTTCGTTCGTTCAATTATGAAAAATTGCAAACTTTATGTTACTTTTTAATTTTAAGAAAGAAATTTCTGTGTTAACAGAAGTTACTATTTTTATTGAAATATTTATAAATCGCAAATAACTATATCTTTTTAACGTAAATCAGATTAAAAAAAAATTAACCTTAAAATACGGAGGAAATTAGGAATTATGATAAGAATAGAAACAATCGCAGTCAACGTTGAATTTCTGGGATATTAACATATGTAAGGAATGAAAAGAGCGTAGAAACTTTCAAAAAATACCCGATTACGTTCTCTGAAAAGTTTTGTGAAACGTCAACAGCCGTTTTCATATCTAATAAAAACTTTTTATCTCATTTCTCGGAGACGCGACACTTACGTTTTCACTGTGAACTTTCATAGAGAAAAATTCTGCCAGGGGAAGTCGAACGTCTCATTTGAAATTGTAAATTCTAAAGATACTAAGAAAGAATGAATTAATTCGAGAAATCGAGATAAGAGTTTTTAACACGTTCATTGATTACACGAAGTTAAATTCTTGGAAAAATACGACTAAGCTATACTACTCTAGAAGTTATAAAATATTCTTTTTTTGTTAATTTGTTACAATTTAAACCGATATAAAGGATTATAATTACTTTAATACTTTTAAAAATATTGTTAATGAGATTAAAGTTTTTTAAGTTAAATGAAAAGAAGAAGTAATATTAATATATGATATAATATATGAATATATAGCAAAAAATTATATTTATACTAGAAAATGAAACTTAGTGTTTACGATTCAATGATTTAATTTCTTATACATTTTTATACATATATCTCATGTAATATAATATCTAATGTATATATAATGTACATGTGTATAGTATATATGTATATATATATTTGTTTTTATTTATTTATTTTATTTATTATCACAAAAAGATTATTATTCTTTATTTTTTTTTAATTTATATATTATTTAATTTCGTTTTTTTTTATTTTTTTATTTTATTTAAAGTAAGAATTCAATTTTATCTTTCATTAAGTAATATAATTCCATTAAAAAATAATAGTTGACATGCAAAATATTAATTTATTTCACTATTTATCTGTGATTTTTATTTATTGAATAAATCTTTTCATAGACAACAAAAATATTCGAACTTTTTCGTATACATCAAGTCTTTTATTTCTCAGAGAGATTAATAAATTTTTTAAAATAGTTAATCGCAAAAGTTTAACAAGAATGTTCAAATTAATTAAGAATTAGATTTTCTTTTTATTTGTTTAATATTAATCTAGAAAGTGAAATTTAGTGGCGAAAATTTTATATTAGTAGCCAAGATTTGTTTTGTTGATTTGAGATTATGAAATTCATGTTTAAATTTTCATGTGAAAAATTTTCAAATTATGAAACTCTAATTGAGTATTAAGCATATTTGCATATCTCAAAAAAGAAAAAAAATATTTAGAAAATTGATAAATGAATAATATTTATTATTTAAATCAATATTTTTATTAAATGTTAAAAAACAATATTAATATATTATTATTAATATTAATATTATAATATAGAAATAATAAATATTATTTATTAGAATAAAAGAGTGAATTTTCTTTTTTTTTAACAAATACTTTTATGCAAGTAACTTTACGTAACTTTCGCTTTATAAATATCATTAAATTTCAAAAATGAAAATCTGAAATGATGAAAAAATTAAGAATTTCAAAAAAATATATATCCTTATAACTATTATGTAGCTAAAAGAATAATCTTTAATACTATATCATTAATTTTGATTAAATTGTTAATCTATAAAAAGCTGAGACAAAGTTGAATAATTTCAAAAAAAGAATACATTTTTTTTTTCAAAAAATTCTTATCAAATTTAATCAAATCTATAACAAGTTATTTTTATATCAAAATTTAATCCAACTTAGGAATACGTAAATTTTATTTATTAAAATTAAAATTTTTTCATTGTAAATTTCAATTGTAAATTTTTTTTGGATTATTATATGTAAAAATTTGACTTGAGCTCAAGATGACCCTTCTCATTAACTTATTCTTCTCAATATTTGATTTATAATTTATCATTAAACACAAAAATCTAAAATTTCAAATTACATATTACGAATAAAGTAATCAAATAAACTAAACGAAAAGAGAATTCTACGCTCAAAAATCATGCGATTATGTGAAACTTAAAACGAAAACTCAAACGCCTTTCCCTTTACTATTCACGAATTTAACTAAAACAGTTATTTCTTACCACCATATCTGACAGAGATATTGTATATAGAATTATAATTGACAAATGCAAATGGTTGGATCGAATGGGAGGTTCTCGGTGGCCTGACATTAATTCCATTTGCTCGAAACACGAAGTGCATCGATGACATCTGCGCGCTACTGTTACGACGAGGGTGCTGTAGCAGCAACAGTTTCTGCAACCGGAACACCACGATTATCCGGGACATCTAACGTCAACCACTTTCCACTGACGTGGTTCCACACCAATAATGAAACCGGTACACACATGGAAAGTCTCGATTTCAGAACTTGCAGCTTCTTTGAATTGAAGGCATCGTTGAATTCCTTTTGCGTAGAAAATTGGTTCCGGATCACGAAGCCGCACGATGCAATTGCAGTATTTCGATTCTGAGTGAGTTAAAATTCAATACATTGAAAAATAAATATTATCAATAAAAGTTAAGAAATAAATTAATTGTTTGTAAATTTCTTTATATTTTTTTTTTTATTTTTACTTGATGTTTATGTAAGCATTCCGAGAAAAATTTATTGCTTGTCGATGTATGGACTATTTATGATTATATTTATATGTTATTGTTAATTCTAATTTATTTTTTTCAGAATATATAAATTCGTAAATGTTAAGTTTATTTCTTAACTTTTATCAGCAAATGTATTGCTATTGAATGCTTGTGAATCGATAGAATTTTGAAATCTTTTTATATTAGAGAAGAAAGAAAAAGAATTGGTTTTTATTTTTATTTTTATTTTTTTTTTGTTTTAAAAAAATTGTAGTTGAATAGTTAAGTGGCTTAAGCGGAAAATAGAGTCTGAATAAATCGTTATATCTTGTTATATCTTGAAATAATCGAGATTTGCAAGGAAATAATTAAAAATGCATTTTTTATAGAAATTGTTTTTTTTTACAAATTATTTTTATTTAAATACTAAATATTAATTTTTTATTATTAATTATTTATTAATTTATTATTATTTAAATATTTATTATAAATATATAATAATATATAAATATAATAATATAATAATATATATATAATAATAATATATTATATTAATACATATAATATATATATATATATATATATATATATTCAATATTTTATTCGCTATTGATAAAAATTTTATTCTTGAAAAAAAATACAAATTTTTGACAATAATTTTTTTCTTTTTGGATCTCCTATGCATTTTTTAATATGTATTAATATTTATAGTAATATGATAAAATATAGTAAAACATCTTTTTTATTTTTGTAGAAATTATTTTCTTTTACAAATTATTTTTATTTTGTTTTAAGTATTTATTATAATTATATAATCTAATAATAATGATATTATGTACTTTTATATTTTTCTGTTAATATAATAGGAAATTATATATAACACATTGTTTTTGAAGATTTTTATTTTATTTATATTTATTTATATTATTTTTCGGAATGAAAATCCTATATAAGATAAGTATTAAAATTAAATTTATTATATACGTATCAGATATGATTATCAAATAATTAGCAATCTCAAAAAGTGATGAAGAAAAATTTAATGGAAAAATTAATTATAGAAATAGAAATTCGAAACAGGATTATATACAAAAACATTTGAAAGTAAAACTTTCGAAATTTATTTTTTGTTAATATTGCATTATTAGTGAAAATTATTATTATTGAATAATTATTTTCAATGCAATGTGAATGATTAGTAAAAAATAATTATCAATAATAACTATCGAGAGTTTTACTCTTAAATATATCTGTAATAAAAAAAAAGACACCGAATATTTAAGATTTTGAATAATTGAGATTCTAAATAATCATAAATGAATCTATTATAAATAATATACACTTTTATTTATAAGTATCATTTATTATTTTTAATAAAGGATTAAATATTTAACATAAATTATGAAAATTATTTCCATAATAGAAAAATGGTTAATGAAAAAAAAAAAAAATAGAGTCGAGGAAAAAAACGGATTTTAAGAAGTTTTAATAAAATTCAATAAATAGATTTTATGCGATAAGGAGGCAGAACAATGAGCATTGTGACCGTGAAGTTATATAAAGTTCAACAAATAGAATGGTTACGATAACTGAAGAATTGTAAAAACTCATTGTGAGTTCAGCTATGTTCAACTTCCTTCCAGAGATACGTATACACATACTTTCTTCGTTCTGTCAGAGGTATTGAAATGGAACACATTAACATTTATATTGTCTGAATTTAGAATATCTTCAATATATATGAGTAGAAATAAATATTTATTTAAATAGTAAATATAGTAAATCTTTATTTTAATATACAAAATAATTTAATATCTTTTATTTAATACAGTAATATCTGTTTATAATATGAATGGAATTCTAGTTAGATTCATTGAATTTTGAATAAGTAGATTTTATATTATCTAAAACTTGTAGAGCATGTTCTAGTTATGTATGTTAAATATGTTTATAACAAATATATATTAATATATAAATATAATATATAAATATATATTATATTATAATATTTGATATTATATGTATAATATCATAATAGATATTATCAAAATTAAAAATAATAATTTGAATTTAAAATATGATTATGTAAAAATTATTATATATATAACAAAAGTAATTATGTTATATAATTATTTGACATTATTAAGTCTTATAATTTTTATACACAAAATGCTGTGAAAAATTAATTTATGAAACAAAAAAAAAAAAAAGATTGTTGAGTTCTATTTGAAAAGAATATGTAATTATATTTTGCGCCAGTGAAAAAAATTGTATACTAATGTAATAAAATTTGTTAAAAAGTGCAAGATTTTCCTCAATTATTTTTTTTTTATTTTCACTTAAAATAAAATTATAGTTCTGTTATTACATTCTCTGTATACTTTAACACGTGTTACATACTACATATGCTACTATATATGTGCATATGATGCTCCAGTTTCTTCACAACAAACTTTATTTATTAATTTTACGATATCTTTTTGTATTTAATTTATGAATAATGTAAAGACTTATAATAATTATATAATTAACTAAATTTTTTTTTTCATTGTGTAAAATTAATCAAAATGTTTTTTTTCAAAGAAATATATATTAAATAATATATATTAAATATATATTAAATAAACTATAAATCAAAATTATATTAATATTCAATTAAAAATAAATAGAGAGATCAAAAATAAATAAAAAGATCAAAATCAATTTATTATTAAAAAAAACATCCCAAATGTTTCTGAAAAAAAAAATATTTTTTCTCAAAAAAATTTTCCACGTGAAACCTTTTCTACTTGTCTGAAGGATTGCATAATGGATTTATCTCTACTTTAAATGTGTTTCCCGAGAGAAGAGACGCGAAAGAACAACACGCACGGAAAATTCATGAAACACCGTGTCCTTTCTCTGTCTCTTTCTCGCTAAAACTATCTTCCGCAAGGAGAAGCTAATTAGCATCACTCAGGTGGACCGAGAGTAGCCACACAAGGCTTAATCAAACCTCAAAGTATTCCGTGACTGGACCGTTGGGATCCAACCCGTGGATCTTAAACTCTTCTCGCCCTCTATTTTCCCTTTTGCGAGTGGATTATCTGCGTCTTTAAAAATGCAACTGGGCTTGGAAGTAAAGGACGTGTGTAATGGCAGCGAATAGAGCGTGACCGCGACTGGACTTAAGGATAAGATAAGGAATATATAATGGTGAACAAGATGAAGCTTAAAGTTTGAATATGTAAATATTGGTATGTTTAGTATCTTTATTATTTTTTGGTTTTTTGATCGATGTTATTTATTCTTATGGATTTTAATGAACGATTTTAAGATGAAATTTAAAATTAAAATATGAATATGAATATTAGTATATTTAATATCTTTATTATTTTTTAATGAATATATTGATATGCTATTTTCTTAAGGATTTTAATGAAATTGGGCGATTTTAAAATGAAATTTAAAATTGAAATATAAATATGAATATTAATATATATTTATATATTATATTTATATCTTTATTATTTTTAAATATATCGATGTGCTATTTTCTTATGGAGTTTAATATTTGAAGTTTAATACTTTTTCCTAAATATTCTAAAAAAATTCTTTTTTTTCTTTAACATGATGTGTTAAAGAAAAAAAAATTTAAGACAAATCTAATTCAATTTGTTTTTATTTATTCAAAATATAATTAAAATATAATTAATAAATTTTATTTAAAAATAAAAATATTTAAATTCATTAAATTATTTTTTAAAAAATTTATTAATTTAATTATTTTTATGTTATTTATATGATATAAAAAATGATTTAAAAAGTTTCATTCAAATGAAATAAATTTAAGATAAAATTTTCTTTTTTTGAATTTTAAATTGATTTTTTAATTTTAAGATCATTATGATGTGATAAAGTATTCGAATTTTTATTTGAATTAATTGAATCCACATTATTAGGTGAAATAAATTATTATTGACATTTCTGTGTATCAATTTCCAAAATCCATTCTCTAATATTTTATGAATATATTAACAATTTCATATTTGAACTTATATTAAGAAGATCAAAATTAAATAAATTTATTAATATAGTTGAATTTTAATAGAATATGATTAATGTGTTTTTGACTAATATTAATTATTGAAAATCATATTAATTTATTTTTTCTAATAATGTTGAGAAAGAATTGTTAAATGCATAAATTTATTGTTTCATTATAAATAAATTCTATATTTATTAGATCGTTCTAAAAGTTTTTTTCATTATTTACGGTTTTAGTGTGTATTTTTCAAGATTTGAAAAATCTAAATCTAAATATAAATAGTATCGATTGGTTTATTTTTGTTAAATGATATTAAATGAAATTTGATTTTCCTTTAATTATCTCTTTCTTAAATGTTTTAGCGAATTCTTTTATAAAATTTTTATAAAATTTGCTAACCAATAATCGTAGGAAATCAATTATAAAATAATGGTAGTTACAATTATAAAATCAAATGCTTATCTTGATAATTCTCTATAAAAATTAATTCATAGAAAGGATGAAAAAAAAGACATAAAAAACTATCTCGAATATTTTACAAATAATTTAAAATTATTTTAAGTTAAATATTTTAAGTTATATTAAAAAAAAAACAAAATGAAATTTTTTTTTTGAAAACAGTTTTGATATAAAATATTCTTATATAAAATATTATATAACAAAATTTTATAAATAATAAAATAAAATTAAATTTAATAGTTTATATATTTTTCATCACTATTTTTCATTTTCATCACTATTCTAAAAAATTACAAAGTTTTAGAAAAATATAGAATAGTAAATAATAGTCTATAAATAAATGAAAAAAACTTTTTTTAATATTAATAATAACTTATATTAATATTAATATTTTGTTTTTGTGACAAAATGAAAAATGAGCATACGTTAGTTTTTTTACTTAACATTGATTTATTTATTTATATATTTAAAAATAACTGCAATATGTGATACAATAATATAAAACTATCGAAAATCATAGTGAAAAATCAAAGATAAAAAAAAATATATATTAGAAATTATACATTAATTTGTAAAATAAAACAATGAATAAAAAAAGAGACAAATCCAAATATTCAGAAACTAAGTTTAACTTCATGAATATTTTAGAATACTTGAAAACTTATCGAATCAGAATTTAGATAGAATAAATATAGGATAAGTAAATTTTTAATATATCTCTCAATTTTAATAAAATTTTCAGTTAAAAAAAAAAGATTTTATTTCAAAAAAATAATTTTATGTCACTTTAGCTTTGTTCAAATTGAGAGATAATTGTGCGAAGACATATGTCCACAAATAATTCGCATACATTTGTCCGCAAATAATTCGCAAATAATGAAAAATAAAATACAAACCCAAGATCTGTAAATAAATCAAATAAATAATGAAATGCAAATAAATACAAAAATAAACATAAATATAATAAATAAATATTGCAAATAAAACATATTTTAAATTAGCTAAATTAAATGAATATTTTATAACATTATTTTTTTATATAACAAGTTCTATAAAAATAGGAATTTTATTAAATGAAAATTAATATCTTTTCTTTTCAATTTTAATCTTTTCAATTTTTTGTAGAAGAATAAATCAAATTTCAAGATTATATTTAAATTTTCTTATAAAATTCCTAAATCCTAAAATTGTTATTTAGATTTTTTTTCTAATAAGATTATTTCCATAACAATAAATTTTATTAGTAAGATTAAAAATCTATGTCTCTCTAAAAATTTAACATAAAATTTTGTTTCTTTTTCCATAAATTAAGAAATAGATATAATTTCAATAGTAATTTCATTTAAAAATATGGTTAAAAACATTGTTAAATGTGAACACATAACATGTGGACACAAACAGATTCTATGTAATATATACATCCAATATATAAACAATTGGATAACGATGTTGTATATAGACTGTCCAGACACAACGTTTTTTCATCTAAAGCTTCACAAGGCTTGAAAGTAGATTTCAATTCAGAAAACTTGAAAAAATATCATATCTTTATGAAAAACATAAAAATATCATTTTTATAAAAGAGAGAAAAATTATATATTATATAAAACTTTAATTTTTATATAATTTCAAATACTTTACTATATATATTTGAAATATATATATATTTTAAACGAATTATTCTTTTTATATTCATGTACATTCTTTTAATGAACTTGAATATAACTATTAAGCTCAAACATAAAAATAAAAGGAAAAAATGGTGTTTTAATCACTTGAAAAAATCAAACTATCAGCATATAATTATATTAAATTTGGTATATATTGTTTTTACAATAAGGATTCTAATATTATTCTAGGCGATCAATATCGAATTAAATTAAATGAATGCAAATATAATATTTTTTCAAGTTTCTCTGTTAATTAATTAATATATTTTAGCAACTAAATAAAACTTAAAAAATTTATTATTAGAGCGATATTGTTAAATTTGAAATCAAAACTGAATATTTATTTTGAAATATTCAATTTAAATCGTGTATTTGAATATATCTATTCAAGCTCAGATAATTGTAGATTGAAGCAATACTAAGATTTTTCAGATAGAAGATTTATGATATTTTATTATCATTATTATTACAGTTTATTATCATTAACAGTTAATTCCTATCATATAAGATTACAGAAAATTTTTGTTTTAACTAAAAACATAATAGATAACTTTAATATCTAATATACAACTCGATGATACAATGTTCACGTATATATAATGAAAATTGAAAATATAGTCTTGATATAAATTTCATTTGAAATTTTTATGTTTGTAGGTACAATGTTATAATACAATAGAGAACTTCTATTAGAACTATTAAAACGAATTCATGGTCTCGAGGAGGGCCTTGACCTCGCGCGATACCCCTATTAGCATCCTTCTCAAAGATCCAGAATTCTCTCCAGTTTCAACTAAATTGATCTCCTTATCCCATTTTTTATCTTTCCAAGAGCGTTTTTCCAGATCATAGAAAAAGTATAGCCATGGCATGAAAATAAATAGAAACGTAAAACTATGGATTGTCGCAAGATGAGAAGCTAAAACGTGGATGGAGAAGAATATCAAGAATTTTTGAAAAGAATACTATATAATTTGAATGTTTATATTTTCTAATTTGAATATTATAATCACTCTAAAGTATTTTAAGTACTAAAGTAATAATAAAGCAGAAATAATAAAATATATGAATATTAAAGTAATAATAAAGTAATATGAAGTTTAATATTACTTAAACTTATATGTCTATGATTATATTTACTATGATATAATATATATAATTTTTTAAAATTGATCATTTTTATAACAAGTAAGAATATATTGTTAAATAAATTCTAAATATGTTTTTATGATATATTTCTGTGTTTTTTTCATTTGTTAAACTGTTATTTATGATAGTTCACTTCATTGTGTTTGTTTTACCATAAATAAACTATATGATAAAAAATATTTAAAATAATTTTCTTATTTCAATTTATATTAGCATTATTAAGCATAGTTCGACTGAAGTATGCTGAAATATTCAATTATTTATATTTATATTTATTATTCATGAAACACGATTGAAAATAATGAACATAAACTATTATTAAAATAGAAAAAGGTTCTAATTCTACGTATTTTATGAACAGAATTAAGTGTATTAAAGTGTATTATTTTTTATGAGGAAAAACAACTCGGAAAAACAATAAGAGCAACAATGTATTATAAAAAAATTCAAAATTTACATTATTTTAAAAATTGTTTTGGAAAAAAACAATTTTCATTAATTCATAAATTCATAAATATTGATTTATATAATCGTCAGATTATGACGTGTTCACAACAAGCAATAATTAGACTCTTTCTCCAATGCCATAGTAAGTAATCGTGTTAGGTCGTGATGATCAAAGAACGTATTATTACAAATCTATGTATTTATCGGTCAGGATACGATCTGTTCACAATAAGACTCTCTTTCAAATGAGACTCGTGCCCTCAGAAAATCCCTTCCTTGTTCAATTGGAAGGATCATAGTTTCCCGGTGGGACATGATAATAATCAATAATATAGAGATCAGTGCCTGACTCGTGATATCTTCAAGTTAGAAGAAAATTTCTCAAATTAGAATGATGTCGTTGAATCAACCGTATCTGGAGTATACCAGACCTCTTGAGATTTGGCTAGGCCGAAATGTATTAAAAATATAATATTATAAATGTTGACTAAAAAACAACAATTATCCTTACATAACATCATCCTTGTTTAGGCTCCATAAAGGATGACGTTAAAGGTTCCATTGAAAATCGATAATAATAGAAAAGAATTTCCATAAGAAATTTTTTCGAATGAGCTATTTATCTCGCGAGCAATAAGTGTTTACGAATACTAAAAGATGATTAATTTAAATTTTAATATAAATGCTTTCTAAAATTATTTTTTTATGATTTATAAATTAATGTAGTTCATATTATTATTAATAATAATAACAATAAATACAATAATAATTAATATGTAAATAATATAATAAAAATTAAATGATTTATTAATATAATATTACTAGATTATGAAATCATTGTTTTTAATAAATTATATAAATTATATAATATAAATTATTTATTATTATTTATTAATTAAATTATTTATTAATTATAATATAATATAAATTATATAAATTATATAATAATAATAAATTTATAATAAATTAATATAAGAACAATATTTTATCAAAACAATGATCTTTATTCAAACAATATTTTTTATTAAAACAATATATTTTTAATATTAATGATTCTTTTCTATGAGATATTATTTTATTTTATATGTTTCATAATTAATTTAATATGTTTATAAAAATTACTATTAATTTTTAATTGTTAATGTTGTGATTAGAATAGATTATTTTTCAAATATGAGATAATTTATTTTTAAAAATAGTTATAAATCAAAATATAATTATTATTTATTATTCGATTAATTTTTGTATCGTCATTTCTAATGCATTTAATATTTTACGTGTCACGTCAGATACGATAATAGATAATTTTTTTGTAATTACGCATCTTGCTTTGACCATCAGACACGATCACCTGCTATGATATTGTGAGAGACTAGCTCTATAGACATACCGCATTTGTAATCATTACATTTATTATGAAAAAAATATGTCAATAGTCATAAGCACCAGTTTCTTTACATATATATATATATTCCTCAGTTGAAAGTATTAAATACATGTATACATATATTTATCAATTCACTATTATAATACTATTATTGCGGATATGAATTTAGCAATATTTATAATATCAGATAGAGTAGATAGAAATAGAGTTTTAGATGATTGAAGAAAGTTAAAATTTTTCAAGTTGAGATAAAAATTTATTATATATTGTTAAACTGTCATGATATAAAATGGATTTATCACTTAAAATTGCTGACTTTTTATCTTTATAATGGTCTAAATTTTAACGAGACTTGGAAATTTTAAGAAATTTTATTTTAAAATTATTTCTTAAAATTAATTTATTTTTTACGAATATATTTTGAAATATTATGAAAATAAGTAAGTAAATAAATAAGTAAATTAATATTTAAAATTAAGTAATTTATTTAATTTTACGAAATAAATTATTTATTATTATTAATTATTTATTATTTACCATTGATAACTTATGTTATTTGTTGTTTGACTTTGGTGAAAATAATTAATTTTTTAATAGAATCAGTACCAAATGTTTATAATCCGATAATAATATTAAACGAACTGATACAAATTAGAGAATATCAATAAAAATGTTATGATGGAAATATTCGTGCTATATGAGAGTTATATAAATTTATAAAACTATGGAAGAACTATAACAATTTTCTGCATATTTTATTCAATTTATATTATAAAAATATTGATTATATTATCATATATTTATAATTAAGATTTACTATTAGTAAATCATTTTCTGAATATTATTTCAGAATCTTTTTATTAGGAAACGTACTTTTTCAAATAATCCAAATTTTTAATTTTTTATTATTTTTTTATTTATTTTTCTAAATATTATTTATTTAGAAAAACATCAAATTCTTTTAATTAAAGAACATCAGTTTAAATGAAATATATTATTTATCAAATAATAAATAGCATTATTTATTAAATAATTGTTTTTAAATTATTATTTGACATTTTTGTTCTTAACAGAGATATATTGAAATTCTATTTAATCGCACTTGTGATGGAATAAACGGTTCTATAACAAAATTTTATTGATTCTCCTGTATTCTACTTACATTTTTATGTTTGAACAATAATAATTTACGTTGAGATAAGTAAATTTAATAAAAAAAATTCAATTTAGCAATAATTCATATGAATAAACAATTTACTTTGAATAATTTATTTTTATTATTTTGGATTATAAGATTTTAAAACTCATTTTGTGTAACTGAAATAACTTCGAGGTATCGTGTTATCCATTTTCCAATTTCCAATTTAATTTGGATGTTTAAGTAATAAAACTTTAAAGCCTGTATATGTATCTGTTGACTATGTTTTTCCAAAAGAGATTAGAATAATTTTGGAAATCGTTTTAAAGTTAATTACAAATTTTGCTACATCTGTTGGCTTTATGGATTTATTGTCGCTACGTGTCCTTTGAAGAATTATACGGATTTTAGAAAGTGGTTTGTTTAACGATTTTGGTGTTCTTACAGCTTCGAACATTCATCCATATAACACTGTTGGATAACTGAATCCCTTAATGAATTTTTGAATAATAATTTAAAAATAATTTTATCGTTAACGATTTCAAAATAGAAAATTTGTACTACTTATAATATCACTTTCAAAATTTTTTTTTCTTAAAAAAAGCTTTTTTCTGAAACAAAAATTATTGTGTAGTGTATTAAATAGCTTGTCTCTATCCTATATAAAGATTTTATTTTTAAAGATTTCATGAAAAGTACTTTAACTTTACGAAAAATTTGACCACTTACTATGTAACATAGAAAATAATTCTACTTATTTGATCATAAAAATAAATATATTAAATTTTTTTTTAATTAATTTTTTTCCAATAAAAACATATTTATACATATTCTTTCATTTATTAAAAAGCTGAAATTTTTGAAAATCTGTTTATTGAGCATTTTTGATAAATTTTTTCATAAATTCTTTAAAAAAATTGAGCAAATTTAAAAAATTGTTTTCAGAATTAGAAAAATAAATATTTTAAATTTTTAAATTGAAATAAATAAATTAATGTCGATATTCTAATAGAATTTTTTCTTTAAAAACAATATAATTGACGAAAAAAAGTATAAGATTCTCAATTTGATTCTCACTATATACTTTCGACTTTAAAAGATTAATTGCATTGTTAATTTTTTATATTTTTTTTTCAAAAGCAATATCGATTTTTTAAAAATAATATGTCTAATTTTATAAATGCATCATCTTAATAAATAAAAGATGTTTGGATAAAAGGATTTATATATTAAATTAAAAGAAGAAAAAATATATTATAATGTATAATTAAAAGTTATGAACGAATATTGTTGCAAGTTTCTAAGAATACCTTGAAAGAACACATCAAATGAACTAGGATGAAAATTGAAGAAAATTCATGCACATAGGAGAATTCTGAATACTCACGGATGAAACCAGAATTGGAAAAGTAGAATTGAAAGAGCAAAATTCAAAGTTCTGTGCGCGTCTTGCATGAATTTCCTAGTTTCAAGTTTCAGTATGTATAATTATAGTAAGTCTTTGGATAGAGTAAATTTGGTTAGAAGACTGTTGCACAGAATGTTTTATTCGTAATGAACATTTGCATTATTTCTCGTTACCTTATTTCCATTATTTTTTAATAATTAATATAATTTTTTCTAAAATATAATCTCACAATCAATAAGTGACTTAAAGAAATAATTATAGATATTCCAATATAGTTTTTATAGAAAAAAATTGAAAATCTAATGTAAAGATTATAAATAATTAATAATTAATTTAAATTCATGTTAAACAGAAAAAATATTATAATGATGCAACGGAAGCAGAGCGATCTTATAGTTTTTCTGTCTTGTTTACACATATTATTATTAATTTAATAAAGCAATCTATATTTTTATACACTAAATTTTATGTTTATATATATGTTTATATTATGTTTATATTATACATACACAGAATTTTTTTATTTAAAGAAATATTTTTGACGAAAATAATGGATATAGTATAAGGTAAACCAATAATAATATATATTTTGACATTAGAATACGATTATGTAAGAATTATTTTTATAACAAAAATTCTTATGCAAAAACGTTATTAATTTATCTGATATTATTGAATTACAAATATTTTTGTTGTGTATAAAGTAATATCTAATTATTAACAAAAAACGGAAAACAGAGAAAATATTACAAAAATATTACAAACATCTGAAATACTTCGAAGCGACTATAACACTTTATATCGATAATAACGCAATTTTAATTTTAAGAAATTGAAATATTTATTGAATTATGATATTTATGCATAAAAAAATTAATAAAAAAACACAGGATTTTTATTAGATTAAGAATTATTCTATATCATAGTTATAACAAATGTATAAATTACTTGTGATTACTATTTTTCATTTTTTCATTTTTGATTCTTACATTTAATTTATATTCATTTTTTATTTAGTAACAAACAAATATACATATATCTTTTATAATGTTTTATTGATTAAGTATAACGTTATAATTGATGATATTACAATCGTCTCTATATTTTCAAATATTAATTAAATTTTTATTAATGAGATATTTGAAAATTCTAAAATAACAATATATATTAATAAAATTTTAAATAATCAATATATATTAAAAGAAAAGATCAGATTAAATATTAAAAAATAAGAAAAAAAAATATATTTGTGAAACAAGTATTTATATCTTACTTTTCAATCTTACTTTTCTTATCATTTTTTATCATTTATATATTATATATTTTGAGATAATTAATATTCTCTATTACTATTGCCATTAGTTTATTCTATGATTTTGTTCAAATGATCCATCTTACTCAAATCTTATTTTCATTTTTTTACATTTATTTGTCATTATTATTATAAATATATTACATATAAAAAATCTTCAATTAGATGTAAAGTTGTTCAATTCAATAACATTCATAATTCTGAAATATCTACTTATAATTCTTAAAAACGTATTTCATCTCATCTAGAATTACCTCACATACATATTTTTCGCCACCAGGAATAAAATACTCTTTACCAGCAAATTCTCATACTTCCAACTGTATAAAACTCATTTTTATTCCACTCGATTAAATTTAATACTACACAATTCATCCGGAATAATCCCAAACGAATGCGCCACGATACAAAAGTTGATCTTCGATCTAGAGAAAAAAAGAAGAGATTTTCGGCGCGAAATGCCATTATTATGAATGAGATTTACACTAGTCGACAGACGATCGAATATTTCAGTAGGTAAACCAATATACATCCCCCTGTGTGTAGCACGCGAGTCAAGGCGCATGCAAATAACAGAGATTGGCCAGTACGTGGCAAATATTTGTTTTGACTTCTCATCGGGGACATACAGGCTTACCCGTCGTCTTCTGAAAGATCCTCTTCTAAAGGATATACGCGATCCTTTTCCATGAGAATTCGCGCCAGTTTTAATATCGTCCTGTATTTACACGACATTACTTGCAATATACGCTCCGAGGGGGATGCGGCCTCGAGCGTTTCGCAACATGGATGCACATTTTACAATCGTACCTATTCTGCGCCCACCTTCCAGGTAGATAGGTTTACGTTGGAGGCGCCATACAGCTGTCAAACGATTCCGTGTTGGAAAATTCACGCGAAATATTATCGCGCTCTTTTCTCGAAATAATAAACGTGGACTTTTTCGAAGGAACGTTACCCTCGTGGGTTTTTACGCCGGTCCTTTGCCTATGGAAAGAGTGAGGGTTGCTCGTCTATGCCAGACAATTTTGCGTGTACGTGTCGGCTATCTGGCTGATGGATAAAAACTGTCTGGTACTCGTTTGAGAATTTGGGATAAATAAAACGTCTTGTGGATTTCTTGTGATTCGAATGCGAATTTGGATATTATTTTGTTTTTAAAATACATGACAATTATGAATTGATGAGATTTTAATTTATTTTTTAATTTTTTGATTATTTCTTTGTAATAATGAAGCATTTTGTATTTCTAATAATACCGATATATTTGTTAATTTAAAAGTAAATTAAAATAATTTAAAAATAATTTAAAAGTAAATTAATTATCTAAATATATAAAAATGAAAACAGAATGCATTAGAATAAAAAAAAAATGAATTTAATTTTGTAAACGATATTTACGTTCGGTTATTATTTCGAACATATAAAATAAAAATGTCAACTTTTTTTATTTTAATTTTAATTTAAAATATTTTAAGATATTATGAATTTTTTTAGATTTATTGAAAAACTTTTATTGAAAAATGTAACAGATACAAATTTCCATTTATTTAAATAATTATAAAAGTATAAGGAAATAAAAGTATAATTGTAAAAATATAAGAAGTAAAAATTAAATGTTAATTCTGAATTAATGTTGTTTCAACTATTCATGCTATTTACATTATGTATATATTACTTATATTATATTATACATATGTTATAATATGAAATATATGAAGTAATCCATTTAAATCGACTAATTGGAATATTTTTAAAACTATTGATAATTTAATTTTATAAATGATATTTATATTATATAAAACTATTGATAATATATATTAAAAAATGAATAATTTCGATGAATTTTTCTTAATTGAATGTGTAAAACATGAACATTAAGTTTTGTTAAATATTTACTTAAATAGAGTGATTTTTATATTTTTTTAATACATAAACGATGATATTATATTCTCTAAACAAAATAAACCATTTATATAAAAAATATTTATTAAATCATCATTTAGAAGATATTTTAATTTTAATATTATACATAGTAATATTAGAAATATTATGTATGTTTTAGTTTTTATTCTTTATTTAATTTTCTAGAATTAAAATTCAAATATATGATTTTCAATTTGTATACAGAATCTTATTTGATCATTAAAATTTTTTTATTAAATTATCTGTCTTAATATTTCTTTAAATTTATTTTAGATTTGTTTTAGATTATTTGGAATTATCTATTCTTCTACATAAACTTAAGTATATATATATATATATATATATATATATATATATATATATAAAATAAAAATCTAAAAACATTAGATTTGATAATCTTTATTTGATATTTTCATTTCTAATTTCAAAAAAGTATATATATATACATATATATATTAGTATGATCATCATGCACAATATTAAAACTAATATGTTTTTTTAACTTAATTTTATATAGAATCTAATTTTTGTATAGAAAATGACAAATTGTAAAAAATATATTCTATTAAAAAAAAGAAATTAATATTCACATGTATTTTATAATCTATATGCTCACTTAAAAAAAATTTATTTACTTATATTATATTACATGTTTTCTCAAATTATTCAACTTTTGTTTGAAATATTATTTTATCATCAATTATTTCGAAAATATTCGAATAAATCAATTTAAACGAATCATCTAATATGAAATAAACTTATTAAAAAATGTAATACATTAATTTCAAAATTTTTCACAAAATAAGATAATTTAATATTTCATATTTTTTATAAATAATAATTTTTATAAAAAATAAATTAAATATTTTAATTTTAATTTTAAAATTCTAAACCATGAATTCTGATCTAATTCATGATATTTCTTAAAAAGCAGCCTTTAAAAAATATGAAAATGAGATTTCCAGGAAAAAATCTTATTATTAATACTTAAAAATACCAATTGAAATTAACGATAAGCATTTTTTCTCTATATCTAATCTCATTTAATTCCTCTGATTTATTCAAATAGATAAGATTTTTATAATCCACTCTTGTATCGAATTCATTCCATCTTTCTTTCGTTAATTTTCACCAATATATTAAACGGATTTAACATTTTCAGAGAAAATTCTTTTGGGAACGAGCCTCGAGTCTCATTATTCCACCTACAACTTGTTCGCGCAAGAAGTTGTCTCTATCTTTTTCGTATATCTTTTCGGCTTAATGTCTATCGTCTAGAAAATGAGCTAGCATCTTTGCACACCGAGCCAACCTTTTCCTCCCTTTCATTTCTTCGAACATCTAATCTTACCCCTGCGCGTACTTTTATCATTAAAACGACCTCTAACATGAGCAACGGAGGCGAAACTGGATGAAAGGGAACCAACCGCGTTATCTTCTGACAGTTGTTCATTCACAACGATTTTATTAATATTGTTTCAAAATACAAAATAAATTGTTAATATTTGTTTATGTTTTTGAAAATATTATCCTATTTTATTTCTTCAATAATTTAACAAGAATGCATTAACATAAAGTAGTATTTGAGTATTGGAGGATTTTAAAAAATATAGAAGATCGTTTGAAGATTAAATTATGCTTTTAATTAATAGAAAAAACATAAATATTTTTACTTATAATATAATATACATACTGAAAAATTTAAATTAATAAATTTAAATTAAATTTAAATTAATAATGTATAACAAAAGTTGTATATATTTTTTTAAAAATATATATTAAGTGAATTTATATTAAAATTATCCCGTATAATAGAATTTGTAATACTTTTGTTAAAAATAGTGAGCAATGTTTGTAACATTTACAAATGTATCTTTGATTACGTGCTCTTTTTTTATATGTATATCTGCTTTCAAATTTTACTGTAGATTTAGTATAGATTTATTATTAATTTTATTGTGTTTAATTTATGTATATTTATTTCAATATTGTATATATTTCTAAATATATATAATTCTATATAATTCTAAATATGTATCTAAGTAAGAATATATCTATTTCATTGAATAAATAATATTAAAAAAATTATAATTTTGATTAAATCATCATTTAATTGATTCATATTCATACTATAGTATATAAATGAACTTCTACAGAAAAATAATATAAATATATAATTAATATAATATTATTTGAATGATAATATTTTTTTAATATAAATTATTTTAATATTTTTTATTTTATTTAATATTTAATTTTTTATTTTTATTTTAAATTTAATGTCCAATCTTGATACGGAAATAAGAATATCAAGAAAATTTTCATTTCGGTTTCTATTTTATAATATTTGAGAATATTTTTTTCATGTTTATATTTTATAAAAAACCTTGTAAAATATATTTTAGAAAAAAAAAGAAATTTAATAAAATGTAGAAAATGTTTAAGAAAAATTTAAATAATATATAATAATATATAATAATAAATAAAATATTTAATCATATTTTTAATATTTAAGTTTATCTATAAATTTCAAACATTCTGTAATATTTCTTCTATTTTCTTTCTAGAATAGAATAAAAATGCAATAGACAAAATCTGACGTTTTCTTGATTAAAAATATTGATAATTTTAAAAGATTTGATCTAAAAGGAAAATTTTTCTTTTCAGAAAGATTTAAATCATGTTTGAATAATTTTTATATTTTATTAATATATTATTAAAATATTATTAGAAATAAAAAAGATATTTAAATACTTTTATTTATCTAAAAAAATTTATATGTCATATATAAAATTTAAAATCAGTATTTATTTCCATATATTTTAAATAAAAAAAATCTGTAATAAAATATATATATATTTTTATATTAATATTATAATAATTAAATTTTCATTTGCAGTGAAACTTTTCTATTTCCTTATACAAACAATGATTAATTTTCTTTCTCTATAACATTAAAATTTGTTTAAAATCAGATACGCTTGTGGATTAATCGATAAACATATTCGATTCCAGCGACATACCTATGTTAAACATTTTAAAATCAATTGCGTTCCTGCGTTCAGATCAGTTGCACTCGAACACGTGGCTATATTTTCTGACGAAATCATTTTATAGTTTAATCGTATCATTGAAACGAATGAATGAATCTGTTAATTCGATTATCATTCGATTATCAATTATATTATAATGTATCGAATATATATTATATTGTAAAGAAACATAAAAAAAAAAAATAAAATAAAATAATCGAGGAATTTAATAAATTAAGGATAATAAATTGAAAAATTAGACTGAATATATATCACTGAATATGAATGTGATAGGATATGTATGTATGTATATTTTATGAAACTTAGTATTCATAATTTTAAATTAATTAGCAATTTTAAATTAATTATCAATAATGTAATATATATTATAATGTGAGAAAATTGTTAATATCTTATCTCTTAAATTTTATATCATTTAAATTAAATTATTTCCTTAAATTATTTTCATTTCATAAAAATGCAAAAATCTCCTGATTTGAATGAATCTACTATCAATAATCTATTTTCATATACAATTCAATTCTTTCTAACAATTATGATAAATTTTTTTCATTATTCATTATTCATTGATTAATTGCTAGTTTGAAATTTTTCAATGAAATAATTATCGAAAAATTGTGTACGATTGCGATCAAATTTAATGGATGGAAAATTAAAATCTAATTCATTCTCAAATCAAATATATTTGTATTTAAAAATAATTTCATAATGTTTTATATAAGTTATTAAAATATTATAAGATTATTATAAGATATAATAAGATTTTTAATAAAAAAAATATTGAAAAAGTATAAGATTCAGAAAATATATTTTTTATATCGATTTTAAAATCGATTTTAAAATCGAGATTAAAATTTTTATCAAAATATGAAAAATTGAAATATTTATGAAATAGAATTTTTTTCTTAAATATTTTTTCTATATATGATATGTATTCTACAATGTTTTCTATATTTAAATTTTCCATAAATGTATAAATTTCTGTCATTTGCTTATTATAACATGTCACTTATATTTATATATAAATATTATGATGGAAATATAGATATTATTGATGTATGTATTTATTTTTCATAATTTTATCGAATTGAAAATGTTAAAATTTTTTTAATAATGTTCTAAACAATAAAAAATAAATTAAAATTAATAACGAAATTTAATATCATAAAAATATTTGAGCACAAGAGTTTACTTATTGTAATAAATCTATGTATTCAGTTGATTTTATCGTTAGAGTTCAATATTTATAAATATAAATATAAAATTCATTTAATTTAATCATATATTATCTGAATATTTTTACCATTACTTAAATTTTTGTTAAGAAAGCTATATTTTTAAAAAAAAATTATATTTTTAATAACTGTTTTAATATATTAAAATGTCCAATTCAATAATATAATTATAGATAGATAAATATGTAGAATAATAATTTTTCAGGTACTATATAAGAATAATTTGCTAAACATTATATAAGATATTAATATATTTATAGCGTATCTTTAGAAAGTTAATATAAACATAAAAATTGATATACAAAAATTATTTTAATATATATAATAATAAAATTATCGATTTTTGTTATTTTTATTATTAGATAATTTATAGTTTGTTTCAATTAAAGTTTATTTCAAATTGATTGCAATTGAAGTTTATTTCAAATCAATTATCTAATGCAAACTTGGAATAAATTGTTTATATCTTAAATAAATAAGTCTCAATTTTTATCAAATATCAAATTTTGTGTTTACTTTTTCCTTTATCGATCCTTCAAACATGTCCCATAAATATTAACCAAGTATATGTATGATGTATTTTCTTTTAATGTTTTTGAGGAAAAAAATATTAAAAGAAATTTAAAGATTGGAAAGTATACATAGATTCAGGGACAAACATAATAAACAAAAATATTTAATAAATTTTAATTCATTTTAATTCATAATTTAATATAATATCTTTTTAACAAATTTATATGTTTAAACATAAATAATTTTTACTATATATTTTTATTGTATATAACATTAAAAACAATTTGAAAAATTCAAAAAGTGAATTAACTGAACATTATAAACTATCAATGTAAGAAATTATTCTTATTGTAAAGGATACTTGTGCCATAATAATGAAGGAAACCTATATAATATAATAATCACAAACCAATTCACGAAATCTTAATCGATTACAAACAACTTCTTGTACTCGCGTCAATCATACGCGTTAATATTTCATGCGTACGAGATGTCGAGAAAGCAAAGTCGGTCAAACATTTTCGGCTTGAAATGGAAAAGAGAAGTGGAACCGCTTGTTTCGCAAAAATGCAATAAAAGATCTCTTGACACATGGTGTCGCATCATCGAACGAGATATTCGAAACAAAAAATCCACATAGCTTTTGTTATCTGCCCGATACATTTCAGCCACGAAATAAAAGAAAGGACAACGGTGCGTTCTCGCTTGTTGTTACAGAAGCTGGTATCTGTCGAGAGCTAATAGAAAACTTCATAATAAGGTAGAGAATCTATAAAATATACGAATTGTCACTTTATATAGATAGAACGAAAATGAAAGTAAAAGAAAAATAAAAGAGAGAGAGAGAGAGAGAGAGAGAGAGAGAGAAAGAGAGACGAAGAAGATGGATAAAAATGAATAAAAATGATATGTCATTTCATTTATACTGCTATAAAAAATGGTCTCATGTCGTAAATCTTTTTTCAGTTCAAAAAGACTTCATAATGAATTGGTTTCATTCGTTTCATATCTGATACTATATTTTATCGCAGCCATATTTAAAACGCGTGTCTAACGACAAAGTGTCATGGAATATTCGTTTGCAATTTCATCGTCGCGTATAGTACGTTTTAAAAGCTGGAATGGGAACATAGCGAAGAGTAATAAAGTCGAGAGACGTGTGTTTAAGATAGTGGAAAAGAATCAAGGAAACTTTCATAACATTGCTATAATTTCGATGAATGGAAAGTGCTACTAAAATAGTTTTAGTTTTCGAGCTGAAGATTAATTAAAACAATAAGAAATGTGATATAAATTTTGATGATGTTCAATCTCTAAACTTGAACTTTATATATTTATTTTCTGTATTAAAATTGTTTAAATATTGTGCAAATTATTTTGATATTGAAAAATATTTCTTAAAATTGTTTAATCTTAATCTTAAATATTTTGAGTTAAATATTTGAAAATTTTAAAAAAATTCATAAGATTTAAAATTTATATTTAAAAATTATAAAAGTCTTAATAAATAATTTAATTGTGAATTTTAATGCACAATAGAAAAAATTTAAACAATGTATTTGGAGGTTAATAATGGAGATTCTATTTTATATTTTCATTCATTGTTACTAATAATCATTAAATTTTCGATAAATAAGATCAAATTTTGTTTGAGTGGATTTGAATTTTTTTTATAAATACTTTGAAAAGAAAAGTATTTCCAAATATATTTAAATCTATGCAATTTAATATAATATAAATATGAATGTAAATTTGAATTTTTTTTCATAAAGATTTTGAAAAAGGAATATTCTCAAAAATAAAAAATACCATTAATGAAAAACGAAATAGATTAAAATTCAGCATTGTAAATATTAGCTTATATCGTAAATAATACTAATATTTTAAAAATTCAGCAAAAAATCATATATAAGTTTATATATAATAATATATATATATAATATATATATATTATTATATAATATTATATTATTATTATATAATATATATAATATATCATATTATAAGTTTATATAAAATAATCATATAATTATAAAAATCAAATCATCATATAATAGAAATAAATTACTAATTATAATTTATTGTGAAAAATTAAATAGATAATAATTTTAATGCATATAGGATTATTAGAAAATTATTTTTTTTGACAATATTTAGACAATACTATATAATAAAAATAATAATATTAAAAATTGAATTAAAATTATATTATAATATTTTTATAAATGTTAATAAAATAAAATACACACACACACATATATATAACATTTTTTTAAATGTTAAATTATCATAAATTAATATTAATTTTTTAATTGTAAAAAGAAATTTGTTTGAAAGAGAGTTAAAATACCTTAATCATAAAAAATAATTTTGACAAATCACAATTATTTTATAGAAAATATGAATAGATAATATTTTTCTATTGAAATTACTTCAAATATTCAATGACTTAATAAAAAATTATTTTTAAATAGTATCTAAAATACTCGATAAATGAAATACACATTTATAAGCATTACATCAAATTATTTGAAATTTTCAAATGTTATAAAATTATGATTTTTAAGATTCGAATACTATTAATGGAAGATTTTCGATTTTTTACAACATAGAATTATTTATAAATCTTTTCGAAATATTCATTGATATTATTTTTTATTAGTTTATATATAACTTCGAATAAAGTAGAAAAGACAATATGGAAAATTCAAAGAAAGATTCTATCAAAATAAACATAGAAGTTGATATGCAAAATTTTCCGCTTAAAATGTTTTTTCCAATTTATAAGCAATTTTATTCTAGATAAAACAAATAAAGTGACAATGATAGGGCATGTCGCTCCATTGTCATTTCGCTTTATTTCGCACATAAATTAAATTGCACGTAACGTGATAGATGATAATTGACAGATATTTTTTGTACATCAAAAGAAATATGGATATTGAAATTGACTCGAATTTAATACATTATATTCAATTCAATAATTATATATCAAATTTAATTTTATTCCTAATTATGTCTGATATTCAATTGTAAATCTATTCAAATGAATTACTAACATTATAACCTATTTTCTATTATTTCTGATATTCAATTCGTAAATTCAATTCGGAACATGATACTATTCGATGAATCACTAGAGATAGATTTAGAATCATTATATTAAACAAAATGGTCTAAAATTTAATCCTCATGAGATACTTTTGATAATTTGACAAAAAAATATTTCGAAAGGTAATTAATTTTTATTGGTCAAATATTTTGACCAATAAAAAATCAAAATCATTTTGATTTTTTAAAATAATATGTATGTTTTTGATCTCATAGCTTTTTAGATTATTGTTAATTATTATTAGAATTTCAAAATAAATAGTCAAAAGATATTTTTCAATTCTGCTAATATAATTATCGGCAACACTATATGATACTTAAATATTTCATTTTATTTGTTATTGGATAAATTTAGATTTACTATTGTTACGAATGAATTATCAATTCCTATTCTCAATGAAAACTGATTCCATTTTGTTTACTGTTTATTATTTTGAATAAAATGCAGAAAACAATCTTTATACTTTCATTGCAGATAAATCATTGCAAATACACATTTAAAATGAAAAATCTAAATTCGTTTTAATCTCTACTTCTAATGAATTGCATGAATAATTTATTTGTAGTACTTAACCATCTACTATTTCATCATATTCAACCATTTATATTTTAAAAATTAATGGAACGAATTCAACCATCAATCCATACTTCAGTTTTCATTTTTCACATTCATCATAAATGAATCTTCGATATACAATCAGTCGCAAAAAGAATTCATATATTTTATGCAAATTAAAGTAATAAATTTTGTTATCAAAACCAACAATTCTATGAAATATTGTGAATATATAAATCATAATGAATTATATATAGAGTAATTTTGAAAAAATAAAATCAATCCTAAAATTTCAGTATTATTTTCAGTTCTTAAATATAACTTTCCAATAAATATAAGATAGAGCAAAATATTAAATTATAAAATGTTCAAATTTTAATCTATTACTATGTTATAAAAGATATTTCATTTCAAATTGTATTCAATATATAAAAAAATAATATTCAATAATAAATTTTTTTAAAAATAAATTATATACAATCCATATACAATCCATTACGCTTTATTTGAAAAGCAAAGATTTTCAGATTTTTTAAGATACAAGTAAATTTTTTTGTAAATAATAGATATCTTTATAGATCGAGTGTATGTGCATCCAAACTGCAAAAAAGCAGATTTTTCTCGAGAAAAATTTTCTGATCATCGAGAAAGAAACAAAAGCTCACATAATACAAGGACAAGATGGTACAATGACGAGCGCGACAAGGATGGCTCCTTCGAGGCTCCTCGTTAATCAGCATAGTATCCTGATTTCTCCTGAACGTCCTCTACATCGAAGCTCAAACCCCTCGGTATGTGTTACTGGGGTTATGCCGCGTTATCTCTCGCGGTGGCATACTACACGGCATTATGGTGGTCGCGCGGCTCGTTGTACATAGAGGACCGTTTACGTGCGGACATATTCTATGTACCTGTACCTAGTCGTAGCACTGGAGGTGTCAGATTGCGATAAACGGTCCACTTACAGATGGCGTTAGGTTTATAGTACAATAAAAAATAAAAGTGGAAGGAAATAAAATATGTCAGAAAGGGGTGGTATGGGAATGAAAAGCGAATGGCGATCGGCACATAATGAGCTTATATTTTGTTATTTCTTGCGAGATTCTGACGAATCTTCGACAGTATTGCTGAAAGATTATGGATTTTATTGTAATTATAGGTTTTATGCAATTATGGCTTTAATATTACTGGAATAAATATTATGGATAGTATTCATTATATGAGTTTATTGAGATTTTTAAAATATATTGTAAGAAGAAAATAGTGGAATAATACAATTTTTTAAATAAATTATCATTGATTATGTAAAGAGAAATTATTATATGGAAGAAACCAAAATAGAATTTTAAGTGTTAAAGATGTTTTTTTCTGATAACAAAAATTTAAAAAGTTTTGACTGAATCTTGAAATGAAATTTTTTGATTAGAAAAATATTTAATTATTAATGAGAATAATATTTTTCAAAAATAAAAAATGTTTCTTTTGTCAATAAATAAGGAAAAGTGCGATTCATTTTTAACCGTGAATTTTATAAAAATTATAAATCTTATTTTATAATTTTTCATTAAAATATTGATTAATACACTTATTTTCCTTTTTTTCCCATTTTTTTTAAATATAGATAAAAATAAAGATTGATATGTCTACGATAATTGATCAATCAAACTATCGAAGGATTAATTCAAATCTAATAATATATCGTGATTGCATATCGTATTTTTTTTTTTATAAAAAATGTTTATATGTTTATGATACGCCGTCGTTTATTCATTTATTCTATCTCCTTTTATTTTATTTTTGATATAGATATAAATATTAGAAATGTAATATTTGAAATTTCGAATCTTTGAAATTTTTCTGATTCTTGAATTTTAAAACTTAAAAATTATATAAATCATTTATATATTACTATAAAAATATAAATTTATTTTCTTTGATTAATTGAGTTATGTTTAGACTTTTAATTCATTTCAATTAATATGATTTTGCATTATAATAATTCATATAAAAAAAAGGGAAAATAAATATTTAATTTTTTGCAAGCTAAAAAGATAATTATTGTTACTATTAATTGATTATAAACTTAAATTTGAAGAATTATAAAAATAATAAATAACAAATTTTTTTTAAGATTTTAATTCATATAGAAATAGAATTTTCGAAAAAAAAATGACAAAAATAAAAATTTCGAATTTCAAAAATTTCATAATATTACAAAGTTTCGTATTCGTTTTGTGAATTTAAAATCTGATTTCTACTTTTAATAAATATAAATTCTGTTAAACTAATTCTTTGAATAAGTTTTGTTATAATTTTGTTATAATAATTTTGAATTTTTTAAAAATTTCTAATATATCAATTAAAATTTGTCGAAATATTTGATATTAATAAATTATAATAATAATTATTAAATTTATTAACAATTATAATATTATATTAATAAATACTATATGAAGATCCAGAATAGAGACATGAATTTAATAATTTAATGAAATAACGTTTATCGTAACATTTTTTTCATCTTAGTTGAAAGAAGAAACGATGATAAAAAAATATTAAGTAAATTCTTCGAATTCTCTTTCATAATTTTAAAATTAATTTTATAATTCTAAAAGTTACAAAATTTCCCGATATATTGATTAAAAAATAATTACGAATGCATTCTTACTTTAAAATAATGTCGTTAAACAAAATTTTATAAAAATCCACGATATTTTGTTAATAAAAAAACCATTATATTTTACAGTTTAATTAATAATTATCAAAGATTTAACAAAATTAATTTATATATATTTTAATTTATATATATTTTATTATAAAATAATTATTATTATTTCAGATATTAATCAATAAATAAATATATTGTTATTATAAAATTATGACTTAAAACATTATGATTTAATAAAAGTAATCTTTCTAATATAATATATTAAATGATTTTAATTAACGAATGATTTTATGCTTACAATTAAAATCCATTAAACTATCCAAATGATTATAATAATAACAGTCTAATATGATACAAAATAAATATTCAATACAAATATCATATCGCATACATTATATGTTTTATAATTCTGCAATTTTTATAATTTTTGTTATTTCATTCAAGCAATGAAAAAAATGCATGATATATAATTTTTTCAATTTTTAATTCAACATATATATAATACTATTTTTTTTGTTTTTTGTAAATATAATATTAGAACAAATTTAAATTTTTCATAAAAATTTCTCATTTTGCAACATAAACTAAAATGAATAATAAAAAAATATAAAAAATAACAAAGAAAAGTCAAATAATTAAATTTCTGAATATTATATTTATTTTATTAATTGAACAAATTTTTATTAAATAGAAGAAAAATGAATATGTTTCCACGAACATTTTTCCCGATTTACATCGATCCAACGATTCACGAAAGAAATCAACGAAAAGATTAATGATTCTATGCACAAAAATCGAGATTTACTCCTTCATTCCACTTCCTCTGCCAGCTTCTCTATTTTTGTCTTTCGTGGCTGCACAATTATGAAAGTTTGGCCATTAATTATTTTCGCAATATACTTGATTTTCTATATGTATATGTATATGGAAATATATATCTATTATCTAGAAAATATATATATACAGGGTGTCCCAAAAATGTTGGAATATCTGTTAATTGAAGATTCCTGAGGTAATTTCAAGCAACAGTTTTTTTTGCAAAAACTTTTATTACGGTTTTGTTAACGAGTTATTAACAAAAATTTATTAACACTGGCCAATCACGAAGCGTATAACCTAATAATAGTATTGGTTACATTCTGTCGAACAAGTTCAAGTAACGTATTTTGAAGAAAGTATATATTATGTTGAATATTATTTATTTATTCATTATTCGTAATTTGATATAATTTTTTATTAATAAAAAAATATTTATTCATACTTTTTTCGAGATATATTATTTGTACTCAGTCGATATTATTCAAGCTTGACTAAGCTACGCGCTCTGTAATTGGTCAATATTATTTTTATAAATAACTCGTTAACAAAACCGTAATGAAAGTTTTTGCAAAGGAAAATGTTGTTTAAAATTACTTGGAGAATCTCCAGTTTATATTTCATCATTTTTAAGACACTCTATATATATTGGTGAAAATGTGATCGATACTTTTGACAGTGATGCCACGCGAGTCTGGTCCTTAATAATTCATAATTTAAGTTGAACAGCGCCGATAATTATTTAAAAATCAGTTTCTCGTTCGTTATTGGGGACATAGACCCAGGTGGTTCTCAGTATTCTCCTGTCAGGTTGAATCCTATTAATTTTGTCTCGCTAATCTCCAATCTGTGTCTTCTTACGTCGCAAAGTATTATGACGATGAATCCATGACCCCAAGTCGATACTTATAATAAATTATTCTGTGTCTCAAGGAGGCGTTCGTGGAATGAAAAGACCGATGAAATTATTGAGAAATATATGGAACATAATGTTCCATGTTTTCAAAAATTATTTGCGAGCACGAATAATGAAGACGTCAATTTCTTTTCAATAATTTCAATAATTAAATATGAAATTTTATAGAGTTAATATATATATATATATATATATATATATATATATATATATATATATATATATATAAATATCTAGATGAAATTAATTAAATTACTTATTGAATATCAAATATCAAAGTATGTATACGATCGACCAAAAATTTGAAGTTAAGATATTTCATAGAATTCATCTACATATTTAAATTCTTTTTATTTTTTTTTTAATTTTTTTTTTATATTCTACTGTGTCAACTTTTTAACATTAATAAATTTTCTTTCAATATATCATTTTCTTATTTCATATATAGAACTATTGAATTAAATAAATTCATGTTTTTCATCTGAAAATAATAAAAGCTTTTTCAATATCTTTATTAGCAGTTTTTTTGAAATAGTTTTTTCTATTCAGATTTTTTTTATTTCAATCAATCATATTTATAGAGTGATCTTTCTGAAATATCAAAAATTTAGAAAAATTGAAATAGAAGTTCCTTTTTGCTTTAATAATCCTTTTTTGTAAATAATTGACAGATAATTTTTTATTTTTATTCGCATTTTAGCATCAAAATCACGATATCCATAATCCATATAATTCATATAATCCATATAATTCAATCGAATAATAGATTTTGTTCAAATCAACTTTTTGTCAAGTTTCATTTTTTTTCTTTATTAAAACTGTTACTATTTTTTAAAATTCATTTTGAATATTTAATTAAATTAATAATGTAATAGTAATAATGATTATTATTCTCAAAAAGTGATAAATACTAAATAACGAAAGGAAATATTAATCATAGAAATCGTGATCTCAGATAATTATGTTCGTTTAATTTTTTATTGATCTATTAATTTGTAATAATTTTATTAATAAAAGATTTCTAACACAAGAATTAAGAATTTTTTAATTATTATTTTATTCTATTAACTAGGAATCAAAAAGGATGTATAAAATATTAATATTTTTTTCGATATCTTTAAAATCGATTCTGGAGACTAAAAATATGGTATACAAATTGGTATAAAAATTGGTATACAAATATATCTATTGAAGCTTGCTTATTAAATAATAAGCAATTTAAGTTAATTTAAGACAAGAATGGACTGTAACAACTATATAAGATATAACAAAGATATAAAAGAGATAGAATCATTCTCTTTCTATCTCGCTTCATTTAACGCAAACTTCAATTTCTTATAATTTAATAATAAATCTTAATATACTTAATAAAATAAATCTTAACCGATACTTTTGTATATCAATTTTTGTGTTTATTTTAACAGTTATAAACTTGTAATTACAATAATGAAGAAATTAAATTTGTAAGAAAAGTGTAGCTCATAAAATATTTATTATGAATCGTTCTTGTAATAAAGATCGATCCATAGAAAGTTGTTATAACCAAAGTTTGAATTTCAGTTAGTATAAACAGGACAATGCAAATTCTATTAATATTAAATTTACAAAGTTACCTTTCCACAAGTTTTCACAACGAAAGATTCTGTTCAATCGCACCAAATAGACTCGTAATTATATTTGTTACTAAACGCTTCTCTGACTGTGATTTTCTGTTTTCAAAACAACTTTGTAAACACTGCAGTAAACATAGAATTTTACTTCATCTGTTCTTGATAAATTATATTTATTGATAATTATATTTTGATTTGATTTTTAATTAATAAAACACAAAATAAAATTTATGAATTTTTGAATCATTTAATTGATTATATGAATTTGTATGTTAAAGAAAATTAGAAATATTTATTTAAATGTAGAAAATAAAATAAAATAAAATTAATTTTTTTGATCATCGAATAATGAAATTATTAACAAATAATTAAACATTATGAAAGAAAATATTACAATTTATTTAAAAAATTGGTAAATATCTAATAACTTCTAGTGAATTTTAACAATATCATTTTAATCTTTTCTTTTTATTTCATCACTGAAACAAGATTTCAGTCAGGAGAGCTTAAAAAAATATTTTTTTATTTAATCCAATATTGGTCTATAGCTTGTGAAATATCGTTAAAACTAACCAAAACGCGTTTTGCTCTTTATTTTTTTGCTTATTGACTATTTTCGTTCTTTTCAGCTTAACACATACACCGATACATATATTTAAAAAAATTGTATATATTATATATATATATTATTAATATATTATATTGTATATATATTTCGTATATATATTTTTTTTTGTATATATATATATATATATATATTATATTCGTGAATACACAATATTTAAAATCACAAAAAAAATCAAATACATATAATTTTTTCTTAATTCGTCAATATAAATAAAAATATGATATATTTTTTCAATTTTTTTTCAAATTTTGAATAATAAATTAAAGTTATTAAAAAAAATTAGCGATGTCAAAATTGGAAAGTTATTAAACTAGTTATTAAATTATCAAAAAATAATTTTAATGTTATTTAAAAATTTTTTATTTTTATAATTTTTCATAATTTTTACAACATGTAAATAAATAAATAGTAAATAATTACTATTCTGTTTTGTTCGAAAAGAAACAAAAAATAAAAGAAACAAAACAAAATATCAGAACATAAGATGATAGAAACAATGAAAAATATTGTAAACATTTAGTACCAAGTACAAGATAAATGAACAAGAGTATGATAAATTGCAGATAGAACAAAATAGATATATAATCGAACCAATTTTCTTGCGTGAAATTCAAATGAGATTCAAATATATATATGATGATTATTTGACGGGCCATTGCTTATCCATTGAAAAAAAAGCCTTTCGAAACCAGAATCGTTGTTTCATAAGCGATAAACTCTTTTAAGAATCTTTTATTTCAAAGATTCGATTGTATGTTTAACGTAAAATGTGGTTTTATCATTATTCGATCGTAATATAATTTTCACTAATCCCTTCGAATCCTTTGTAAATGCGACAAATTATTGAATGATAGAGAAATTATACCATTTTACCCAATAAGAACGTATAACGTCCTCTATGAAGAAGAACACGATAATTTATTCGTCTCGTACTGTTCACAGATAATGTGACCAACACATAGAGAACAATACAATTCCAGTATTTCTAAATTAAGGGAAATTCTAGGTTGTTCCACAGCCGGGTGCAGTACGTTAGGTACGTACCATTACAGACTACAGACTCACTGAACAATGCTGTCATAAAATCTCTTCTCAAGGGAGATACCCGTGGAATTTTCGATATTGTGGAACTTGTAACAGTGTCACAATAGCCGTTCATGGTGAAAATTTTTGAAAAAACTATTAGACATTTCTGTTTGGAGAAGAGACTTCGATATATTTATTGTAATATTGGTATGAGAAATAATTTTTTTTACAATCTATTAATCTGTTGAATTGTTTTTTAATGATATTGTTTTTTAATGAAAATTTATTTTAATATAGAATAAAAAATTGATAAATAATAAATTTATTTTACTGAGATTGATTTTGGTAATTTTTTAAGAATTTTTTAAAGAATTTTTCATATAGTGATACAAATATTGTATTTTTATGATCATATGTACAAAACATAAAATTATTTGGACAATAATAATTTGAAATTGAATTTCTATACGAATTTCTATACAATTTATATTACGTGACTTAAATGATTCGTTAAAGTATTTATATTTTAGATTTGAATCGAGAATGCAATTTTCTATTTTTGTTCATAAATTATTTTTATTCATATAAAAAAATTTTAAAAATTGCATAAAATTATATAAAAATTTTGAATTATATAAAAAAATTCTATGAAAATTGAGTAAAAAATAAATATGTAATACGAATATGAAGAACACATTTTTTGTGTCTACAGAAAATATCAATGTATTTAATAAATATATAGTATATTTGATTAATAAAACAATTAATCAGTAAATTATATGTTTTATTAATTGTAAATTTTGAATTCTAAAAGCCAAAACAATTATTTATTAAGCAATTTAATTATAAACAATTTAAATAATTTCATGAAGCACACTTTCATTTTCATGAAGCACAATGAGAATAAAGTGTGATAGTATAATAAAGACAAAACGATTTTATTCTATTTACATCTCATTTCATCTGCATTCATAATGCAAACTTAAATTACTTGATAAATAAATCTCAATTTACATTTTTGTAACCAATTTTTATATTTACTTTGGTTTCTATATCTATCAAAAGTATCCTATAAATGCATTAATATTCTGTATATCAATAATTAGATTAGTTTTCTTTAGAATAATTGTATCAAAACAATAATTTTTTAAAAAATCTTTTTAATTTTTCTATAGTAAGTAAAAAAAAAAAATTATTTTTCTCTTGTTGCAACATACTCAATTGCATATATATTTTAGTATTATTTTTGAAAACATTTTTATTTGTTTCTTTTAAAGATATATTAAAATATACATAAAAATTAAAAAACTAACTATCGTAGTCAATCATTTGATTATAAATGGTTTAGTTATATGAAAAAAAAATATGAAATGAAAATTTTAATAGAAACTTTATAAAAATTTAAAAAGTAATGTGATTAATATTTTAAATTATTTCTATTCTTTTATTTCTATCTAGACAGAAAAATTACGCGTATGCAAACATAAAGACCTTTTTTTGGAAACATTCATATTGGAAATTGTTTTATATATATAACAAGAAACTGTTGGTTTTTTTTTCTTAGTTTGTCAAACCAATTTCTATCTCAAATTTCTATCTTTTTGTTTATCATAACAGAAACTAAGGTTTCTGGCTATAGTTATCTATTATATACAAACCATTGTATCATTATTCTCTTGTTTATTAACAAAAAATCGAGGCTTATGATCACAAATTACGTTATGTTTTATTTTTTCATTATCAAAATTCGATATATGATTTCCAGAATATAATAAATATCATTTTATATTTCATTACTATTCCAATCAAAAATTAAAATCATTTTCTTTTATTCTCTTAGAATCCTGTATTCTTCAACAATGTTTACTGAAAACGTATCTTAAAAATCAAACTAATTTTCCAAAAAGAAAAATTCATTCATATTCAATCTCTTTATTTAATTAAAAATCTTTCTTCTCATATCTACAACGATAAGAATCTATCAGCCATGGAAGAATTCAAGATTTTAACGTGCCTCGATCTCTCTTTTGTATGGTTTACAAACATGAGATAATCAGAAACAAACATCGTCATCGCGGATGCAAAGCGAAAAAAGGTGGTTGGTAGGATACAAGACAAACGTTTCGTCCAAACCTGGTTAGGTAATGGTTCACGGTCCGATCCTAGGGACAGCGGAGAATGCTCACGTCTTTGGTACTCGAGTTTCATTGTTTTTCATCCTTAAACCGTGAAATTTTCGCTTTACAAACTCTGCACGCGCGCGCGCGTACCACAGTTTATTGAATTATTCACTAGATAACAACCCGTCTCGTACCTGCTAAGAGGGAGGACAATTACCAGGAAACAGCTCGAGATAACAACAACAACCGACATCCCAGACCCGATGGTGTCGCAGGACTTTGTCGTCGGATATGGCGCCGCGACTATTCGAACAACAAGCTTGCGTAGCCGCCTTCCCCATTTACTCGGGGAGAGAAGCACCCCTTGCACCAGCGTACACTGTTATCTTTATAGTCCGGCCTCTGGTATCGCGATCGGGACCGACTGTTAATTAACGCGCTTCTTTCATTAAACGCACAGCTCGAGCGCGACGTCACCGCCTCCTTGCGCTCTTTCTACAGCCACCCCCGCGCTTCGATGTTCGCTTCTGATTGTTCTCCACGCTTTCTTGGTCCTTTTACTTGTCCATTGTGGGATTCGTTCCGATTTCATGGACAATCTTGGATCTTTTATTTCTTCTTAGGGAACCGTTTTGACCTGGAAATTGAAAGGCAAATGGGAATATACTTTGTTTCATTTGATGTAATGATTCTTTGGATATTAATGTTGGATATGATTAAATTTAATTAATTTATAACTAGGCACAGAAGACTTCGTTTTATTTTATGAGGAAATTTCCTTTTACCTTGAAAAATTTAATTTTAATGAAAATATTTCAAGTATGTATTCTGATCATATTCAACAGTGTATGGTCGCTCTCTTAGTGGTCCTTTTGTTTATTTGCTGTGAGATTCGTTTAAATGTCATGAACAATCTTAAATTTTTTATTTCTCTTCTTAGAGAACGATTTTGATTTTGATTTGAGAATTGAAGGATAAATGAAAAGATAAAAAAAAGGGATGTATTTCGATATGGCATTTATGGCATATTATGGCATTTGATATAATAATTCTTAAAAATATTTTTTAACTTAATTGATCTATAAAAGTTCGTAAAATATCTGATTTTAATGAAAATTGATGTAGCTATAGATTATAATCGGTTATAAAGCAATTTATTTCAAGTATTCTTTTCATGTATCTAAAATCAGTCCACAAATTTTTATCAATTTTATTATTTTTATATAAATCATTTATAAATAAATTATTTGTTTATCATTTTATGTTTTTGTTTTATGTTTTATATAATTCTGTCTAGAAATATTTTTTACAATTAAATAATAGAGTAAAGTTTAAATATTTTGAAGTTTAAAATTTTATTCTTCTTTTATTTCGTACAAAGTTATATTTAATAAAAATGAAAATGATATTGATATTTTAAGGAATGATTTCATCTTTTCGTAATAATATTTCACTAATAAAAGAATTATTCTATATATGTAATTCATTTAATGTCATAATATTTTATATCTAAATAAAATAAAAATAAAATAGAATTATTTCTTTATAAAATTTATAATTGAATATTTACATTTTTATAAGATGTATGAAGATTTTTTTGGCTAATTATATAAATTTGTTAATTATGGAAGAAATTTAAATCTTTCTTTTGATTCGATTTATTGTACTTTACTATATAAGTATTTAACTAAAATTTATTTAACTAATTTAATATTATGAAATAATATTAAATATTAAATGAAATTACAAATATATTTTGCGTTACAAAAATATTCACATATTTAAAATTGATAATAAATAAAATTAAAATAAATTTTTTATAAAATTTTTTATAAAATTTATATTGATTTTGATATCTTTTTAGGTTTATAATAAATAATTAAGATGTTGAAAATTATTTTTTGTTAATAAACAAAAAATCTATGTTTGTTATTTTTATTTATATATATTATTTATATATATTAGAAGAATATATCACTTTACAATAAATAACTTGTATATATTTATAGAATTCATAAATAAATATTTTATCGAAAAAATAAAAAGATCGAATTTATTTTTTTTAATTAATAAAGATATAAATGCTTAAAATTAAACATATAACATTCATATTATAATAAATTATATATTATAAATTATAATTATAAATTATAACGTTCAAATCTTTTTAAGGAATCATTGTAGAATCAATCTAAAATAGAAATATTATAAATATGATAATTCTTTTTGATTCTTTTGATGGTAGGTCACTTAGAAATAAATAAAGATTTTTAATATCTACGCGTTTAGTATTAAGAATTCACTGGTATGATTTAAGACAAATTAAAGAAAAATGCATTTTGAATTTACATAATATTTTACATAAATATTTGGATATATTGCAACAAATTTATTATTGTTATTAAATTGAATTTTTTTTATTGATTATTTTTATACATTTTAAAATATATATTTATATATTGATACGTTGTAAAAATATTTTTTTGTTTTATGTTTATTTTATATTTATGTGAAAATTTTGTAATATAAAGATTGTTAATTTTTCAATCAAATTTTTGTTTTGAATTCCTTAATTATGATTAATTAATTATGATTATTATTCTTAATACTAAGAATTATATTAGAACTATTTAGTTTAAAACAACGAATATTATAGTTTTTTAAAAAATTAACAAATTTGAAATCTTGTAAATTTTTTTAAATAATTTTGGAATGGCAAAATGATGATTTAAATCTTCTCTATTTTTATATGAATTACAATATGATAAACTTAAATTTGAATAATAATTTTTGGCAACAAATTCAAAATATCGACAATTTTGTGAAATTAAAAATTTTATCATTTATATGATTTTCATTTAATTTTTTAATTTATAATAAGTAGATATCGATAATCGTATAAAATAAAGAGTATTAAATACATTTACATTTAATATTTCCTTCTCTTAAATATTCGTGCAACACTTTTAAATGTTATGTAATGCAATTTAAAATTTTTACGAGCAAGCTCAGTATCTCGATGATATATTCGATAATATTTATTTAGATTTATGTTATGCAGTATATATTTTGTCGCGAAAATGTTGGATAGGAATGTATATTTTATGCACGGCCTTCATTCTATGGAATATAGAAAATTCGTTGTTCTATAAACGTAGCACGAGTTCCAATCTCACTGCAACAGAGGAATTTTATTTTACTTTGCTCTTTTGCATTTTACGTAATAAATCGAAGTAACATCATTCACTTGCGCGTTCTACCGTCCCATCAAAATATCTGAGAAAATTTCCATTGTGGTGTAAAGGGAATTTATTTTCTATTATTTTCTCGCTGAAATACCACCCAGAAAATTCAATCTCCTCGTAGAGACGCGAAAATATCAGTAATGCTCGAGATAATTGAATACCATCAATATATTTATTTATTTCGTCAAATTTTTTTATCATTAATAATGATTGTCCTTTCTTATTATTATTTTCCATTCAGATACGAGTATGGAATTATTCATTGCCAACCCGTTATCTTCATAGCGTGGTTGTATTGAAAATGTAGGGCAGGCTGCTGGTTGCTGAAACATGTTTCGAGGTGGAGAAATATCGCATAACTCAGGATTACTTTCCTCACAAACGGACGAGGAATCGTCTTATCGTGGTTGCGCTCACTTTTACTCGCGGGGGAAAGACGGTGAACTCAGCCAACCAGTCAAATTTACGACGCTTTATCACTGCAACGGGTTTTTTACTGTATAAATCACCGGCGGCGCAAAAACGTTTACTGTTCGAAGATTGAAAATAAAACGGTCACGTATTTGTTTGCTCGTCGATCTTCCTCTCAACGTGAATCCTTTCCAAGCGTGTAATTTTTTTGTAATTAATTTAAAGGAAATGACAGATGTAATTTGAAAGAATGATAATAGATATTTTTATTAATTCTAATTAATTTTGATAATTTGGACGGTAGATATTTTTATTTAATCGGTAATATTAATTCTAATCAATTTAAATAGAGGAAATGCAATATATTGTCATTTTGTATGAGATGAATAAAAAATTATTGCAAAAATTGGAAATAAATAATACTATGAAATTGTAAGGGATAATTTATTATATTTCAAACTTTAAATAATATTAAAAAACAAAATACTTGAAACTTTGGTTTGATTAGAAAATAATGCAAAGTAAGGATTAAAGTGCAGATAATTTGAAATAGTAGTATTCCAAATTATTTTTATTTTACAAAATTAAAATTCTTTTTCGTGATCTAATTAAATATAAAAATGCAATATAGGAACTATAATATTAAATAAATATTGATTTCTCGTCTTAAAGTCCATAAAATTTATTGTTTATATATATATATATATATATATATATATATATATATATATATTATTTATAATATTATATACAATATAGAATATAATCAATTAATTGTGTTTCGAAATTTTTTTTAAATATAAGTTAATCATCTTGTTTGTATTGTAATTACAATACAATATTGTATTTGTAAATTAATTAATTGATATTTTCTTATTATTTAAATTTTGTATCACATTTTACATTCTCTGAATATATTTTATATTTGAAAAATTTATACAACATAAAGCATAAAATTAAAATGCAAAAGAATGAATTAAATGATTTTACTCTAAAAGTTTTGCCTATATTTCAATTATGATTTCAATTGAATATTTCTTGAAAAATTTCTGGAAATGAATTTTATTTTTTTCTGCAGAAATATTAAAATTATACTTTTTACAATAGATTATTCGCTCTTGTAATAGTATAAATAGATAAAACATCAATAATTTTTTAAATATTCACTATTCTAAATTATTAAAAATATTCCAAACATTGCATTTCTTCTATTATTTTTAATTAATAATTTTAATTAATTAAATTATGATTAATTTCAATATTATATTGTTTTGTAATATTGCATGTTTTTTCCTTCTGTTTGTTTAGGATTAATTTTTATTAATCCTAATTTAATTAAATTAAAATTAATTTTATTAATCCTTCCCATTTAAAAAAATATAAAATAATTATTTTTTATGAATAAAAGTGTACATTCATTTAAGTTTTTCCAAGTTTAATTAGTTTTAATTCTTTTGTCCAGAAAATATTTTCAAAATACTACTTTTTCATTAAAATACTGCTGTGGATTAAATATTCTTATCACAGTTCCAGAATAAATATACGATGATTTATTTGATAATACTATCTTGATTTATATTACTATTATTATATGCAAAATGTTTCATATAATTAAATAATTTTAAAGGACATAATTTTAGCATATTTTAATTGATAATAGATAAAAAAAGACAGGAACAGAAACATATTAAACATATTTTTTTTTAAATAGAATCATATACTTTTAATGCATCAATCAATATAGCTTGATATTACTCTAATAAAAATTATTTTGTATAATAAAAATTAGAAGAAATAATTTTTTGTTTTTTATTATTTATGAATAATCAATTTTGTGATATTCTTGTTCTTTTTTTGCTTCTTTAAATATTATGAACTATTCTTTTTGTATAGTTTCTGAGGATCATATTATTTTCCATTAATATATTAAATTTTTAGTTTATATTTAAAAATATTCAATAAATTTTTTTATAAATATTGATTTTATAGGTCTTTTATAAATATAATATTATTAATAATATATTATAATATATCATAATATAAATATTTTTTTTATATAAATAATAAGTGAAGCATATTACATTAATTGATATAACATAAATATTTATATTATATTTTTATATAAATATGTTATAATTATTATCATAAGTTTTAATAATATTTCTTTGGATTCTGGTTCTAGTTAGATTTAAAATTAATATAATTAGACTACAATTAATAATCGAATTATCGTTTTTAACTTACTATTGAGATTATGGATTATATTAATATTTTCTTGATAATTTGATTTAGGATTCGAATTAGGCAATAATTAAGATCCTGAATTATAAATAAATAAATATTAAGACAAAATATTGTATTGTTTACTTTTATACTTCTTTATCTAATACAAATTTAAATTAATAATTTAATAAATAAATTTCAATTATTATGTATTTCAATTTTTGAAATTGACTTCAATATTATTTCACGAATATATTAATTTTCCGTGAACATTAGACAATTTGTATATAATTTTTAATAATTTAGAAAATATAATAAGAAATAAAGTAATATTTGTTGCAAGAAATAATAAGACATAATATATTAGTATATTTTATAAATAATTGTGATAATTATTCACAAAATTTAATCATTCATTATTTTGTATCAAAAATAATTTATATTTGATATATGTGTAATGTATACGCATTCTAGAATTATCTTTATTATATTATATTATATTTAAAATAAATGATAACTAATAAATAAAAGTGAAAAACGTGATCTTTCATATATTTTTTATGTCATTTCTGAATATATATATATATACATATAATATATACAGAATATATCAATTTAAATATCCTAGTCAATTCTTCCTTAAAATTATATATATATAATTTTATTATATATATATATATATATTATTATATATATAATATAATAATATATAATTAAAATAAAAGTATATATATAAATAAAAAGAAAAAACAATAGAAATGGAAGCACATATTTTTCTGTCATTTGTGATAATTAAAAATGAACAAATGCAATATGATTAGAATTTGAAATTAAATAAATTATTATAGAAAAAAAGAGAAAAGATAAAAATCTATCAGCTAACAAGATACTTTTTTACTTATATACAATTTTATTAAATTATTTCTTATACAGAAAATATTTATATGGATACGTATATGATTTAAAAATATAGTTGAATCTTAATATTTCGAATCTTAAAGAAGTTAATTTTTTAGTTAATTATTTAGTAATAAATTTTATATTAAAATTTGAAATTTTTGAATAAAAAAATTTTACCAAAAATTTGATACACAAGGATTATATATTACATGTTCTTGAAACATTTTAAAGATCAATTCAATTCTAAAAACAAAATAAGCATAAAAGCATAAAAGTTAATATATAATTAATAATAATTGAATCTTATTTATTAAATTATAAATAATTTAAATTTACGTTAAATGAAATGAAATAGAAGTAAAGCAAAATAATAATATATTTCATTTTATTTTTGCTTATTTTTTTAAATTTATAAAAATATGATATGTATTCATTTTTCATTGAATTTTTCGATTGTTAATAAAAAATAATAATAATACTAATTGTAAATTTATCTTTAATTAATAAATTAAATATCACATTCAATTCAATAATCATTTTTTGTTTCTTTTACAGCATATTTCATTCTAAAAGAATATCACTTCAATCTATTAATTTTATTTACTAGTAGAGTTTCAATTTACAAGTAGAATTTTACATTATTAGCTTTACTATAATTTACTAATAAAATTTCACTTATTAATTTTTCTACTATAATTTTATGAGAAATTAAAAATTCGAAATGTAAATATAAAAATTGACTAATATTCTTTTTATATAATTTTTTATATAACTTTTTGTAAGTTAATTTGTAATAGATTTTAAATCAAACTTTTATTACATTAAAATTACATTCAAATCAATAGTAAATTTTATATCATCATTTTCCTCCCGGCTTAGAAATCAATCCATCGATTATTGGTTAGAAGAGTTTTATTTCTATAACATTCAAACTGCGCAATTGCATTGCAAATTAGAACGTCGGAAAGCTTTTTTCAACATGAAATATTCGCTTGATAATTATACTCGCGATCTGCCATCCTTTCTGCCCGTATCGTCGGAGTTAATCAAACTCAGAAAATGGAGAAAGGATTTTCCTAGGTGTCAAGTGACGAGCAAATAGTCGAAAACGGACAGCAGTCCTTTACTGTAATTTACCGACCGCCCATCCTAAAATTACTTTCATCTGTGTTGAACATGGAAAAGCGAATAGTTTACTCGTTTAACAAGAGATAATAGCTTCATTGTACAATATTCATTGTACATACAAAATACAATCATATAACTTGTTTAATCAATTGATAATTTCTATAATTTGTATAGAATCATGCGATCGATATAAGTTAAATACAATATCAATCAAAAATTTGAAATTAAAAATTAATATATTCCTTAAATCTAAGAATTTAAAAAAAAAATTAAATTATAACACATAAAGATAAATTAAATTCATTAAAGAAAATAATATTATTATTTATACGTATAGATTTAATTTCAATAATAAAATTGATAAAAAATATAATATAATTTAAAAAATTTTTTAAATAACAATTTAAAAATTTTATTTTTTAAATAAAATCTAAGAAAAGACAATTAAATTAAAAATTTAATAAAGTAAAATTGTTTATAGAATTACTTTTAAATTAATCAGAAAATTTAATATAACTGCGATTAAAAAAAATTCTTAAAATTCTATAAGAATTATAATCCATTTAAAAATTTCAAGATTGACCTTGACATCGTAAACAAATAATTTATTTTTTTTTAACTCTCCACGAATAACTTGGGTCGTTTATTTGTGAAATAAAATTTTATTTTTGAATTCTATGGAAGAGATTTTTATTTTTGTACTATTTTTTATTTATTTAGACGACTATATAATGAATAAAAGAATTCATTGCTAACACAAATTTTTTTTTAATTTTTCGAGAATTTGAAATAACAAATATATATATATATATATATATAATCGCAAATAAAAAATTAAAATTAGTTTCACCAATACTTTTTGTAATTTGAAATAATATTTTATAAAATATATTAGAAGAATAAATCAAAAGAATGAAACAGAAAGCGAAAATAAATAAAAATGAAAGAAAAAAAATATATTAATTTCAACTAATAGTTATTTTTACCTTTTAATATTTATTTATATTTATTTACTTAATATTTATACTTATTTTACCTATATAATTATTAAAATCAATTTTTGAAATAAAAATGTAAGAAACATATATGCATATATTTTTTATTATATTTAATAAATTAATTTAAAAACTAATGATGAAAATATGATGAAATATTTAAAAAGAGTTATAATTATTTTGAATTATTGAATAATTGAATTATAAATGATTTATATTTTTTTGATATATCTTAAAATAAAAATTTAATTATAATAATAAACTTAATTGTGTTAATTATGTCAATAATCAAGATGCAATAATAATGATTAGTTGAAGGAAACAGGATTTTCGTGGCGAGACGCTCCTTTTCTTATTAAATTTGCCTCAAGTATGTAAATTAATAATAAGACTCGTATGTCAATCTCCTTTCAAATTATTGTCAGAGTATCTTTGAAATAAACGTAACTTCTTGGCAGGTTAATCAAAGTTGGAACATGAGTAAAAGATTCGCATATATGTCGCTCGATTAGTATATACGAATCGATCGATTTTACGTCCGAAATGGAATTAATGGAAAGACATTAAATTGGCGAATAAAAATTTTTTTCATGTTCATTACTGTTCAGAATATCTTATTTAAATCGATTTATATATCGAAATTATTGATAACATTAAACAATTTTTAAACAAAAATTAAATTATATTGTTTATATAATTAGATGTTGTTTAAAGAATTATTATTTATTCTCTATAAAAAATTATTATTGGTAAGAAAATAATGTCAATATTGATATTCAAATGTATATATATAAAACTCATTTGTCAGTTCAAAACTTTAACTTTAATGATCAAAATAAAGTTTTTAAACATATTTTTGTTAAAAAATGAAACAATGAGTTTATGGCATATAAAATTTGAATTCTGGAACCAAAAAATAAGTTTGACGAAATATTTTTAAATATCGATTTGATTCTCGAAGGTTTTTCTCTGTATAAAGTTATTGAAATATTTGAAAAAGTATAGTTGATTGGCGAAAGACAAATGATGCAAGATTTGTAAACAAGTTTGAATTCATGCAAAAAAATTCCATTCGTTGCATATTTGTTTCTTTTCCATTGTTAATTTATTAGATTTAATTGAATTCATTAGATTTAATTCATTAGATTTAATTTAATATTAATAATAAAAAAATATTAATAATAAAAAATTAATAATTAAAAAAATTCAAAATGATAACAAGAATACACTCAATCAAACATTTATTTTGAAATCATGTAGCAATGTTAAAAAACCGATATTATTTTCTATCCAACCTAACTTAACCTTAATAAACTATTTATACTAAAAAACTATTAATTTAGGAAATATCTTAATTTTAATTTTTTAATAAATTTAATAATATGAAAAGAAAAGAAAGCATGAAGAGAATATAATTTCAATTCCTTTTATATTTCACAAATTAGATTTCATGAAATTAAAATTATAAAGATATCTTTATCAATTAGTTATTTTTTAGCATAATTTAATAGTTTTATTTTATAGAAAATGATTAATTGCATTCATATAAATATTAAAAAAATATAATTCTATTTAAAAGAACAAAGTTAACATTAAATATTTATTAAATATATTATTAAATATCATTCATATTTTGAGCTTGGAAAAAATTACATCAATTATTACATCAAATGATATGCTTATTTAATTTTTTTTTTCATTATATTCAAAATATTTTATTATAAATTTATCATAAATTTTCGAAATATTCGAGCAAATCCATATAAATAAAATATTATTTCAAGAATCAGTATTATTCAAGAATAAATATTTCAAGAATCTATTTAAAGGAAATAATTTTCTTCGTTTTATGTAGGAATTTCTAATTTACTAAATAAAAGAATATATAAATTAATTTATTAAAAATATGATAGAGAAAATGTTTCTTAATTTATGTTTTAAAATTTGTTCTTTAACTAATATTATAATAAAAACTAAATAATTTTAATTAAAAAATTTTTTTTAAATAAATGAAAAAAATAACATTAAACATTTATATAAGAAATAAAAATTTATATAAGAAAGAAAAGAGCAAAAAATGAATCGTAACTTTGAATATTAATAACATTAAATTAGAATTTATTAATTAATTCATTATTATTTTGGATCATATAATAAAGTTATTGATATTACTATAGTTTTTTTAAAAAAATAGAAGTATTAGTATTTCATTTTTCGAATGAACAAGTCGTTTGACTTCTGGCAAAATAAACATTGTGAAAGGATCAATGATTACATAGCGACTATAAACTAATAATTACGCTCTGATTACCAAATATTGATTTCTCATAAATGTAATTGAAGATTGATTACTCAAATAAATAGAATAATGAATGAATTTCGTGTTCAGTTATTTTGATAAAATCATATTTTCACATTTTTAATTCAATCATTCTTAATTGTATCCATAAGCAGTAAAAAATAAATAAAATAATAAATTATTAAAAACACTATTCTCATTATAGTATAGTATATCTCAATATACTAAAAATAAAATATTGAAATAATGAAATTTTTACATATATTATTTATTAAAAATATATATATATATATTTATAATATAATATAATATATAATATAAAATAAATAAAAAATATATATAATATATATTATATAAAAAGTAAATATAAATTTAAAAAAATTCAAAATAATAAAGATAAAATATTTTTGTAATAGTTTCTTTTATATAACATAAATGTAATAAAATTGTATTTATGTTTGTGATTCTGTAATTATGTTTCAGTGTATTTCTAAAATAAATGAAATATTTCCATAACTACATTTTATTTTTATACAATATTATAAATAATTGAAACTCTTATAGCAAAAGAGAAAGAGAGAAAGAGATAGATTCATTTCTAATAAAGAAATTAAAAAAAATTATTTATAAAATTATTATTTTAATTTAATATACAAATAGGAATATATTAAAAATTGATAATTGATTTTATTTCATTTTGGTGAATTTTTCTTTGTTGTTATCACTTGTTTTTAATTTAATTAAATATTAATAAGAATATTAATGTTAAGAATAAAATACTTTAAACTACTTAAAACAATAAAATACTTACTTTATTGATTTATTATTATCTTATTAAAAATGTCAGTTTTATACAAGAGAAATTATATATATAAAATATATGTAATTATGCATATAAAATTCCAGATTCTTATTATATAATATTATATATATTATATAAAGAATTCAAAATCTATAATCATGATCAAATCTAGAATCATGTTTTTTATCAATATCTAGATTTTAGATAAAAATAAAATTAAGGACATTTTTCTAACTTTTTTTCTAATTATGACTTTAATAAAAAAAATAATATTCGAATAGAAAATTACAAATGTACATTATGTTATCGTGAAGTTAGATTGTAATAAATTGAATTCTCATAAAAATATTCATACAAATATACTGTGAAATATTGAAATATTTTGTTTAGATATAGTTAGTTTATAAATAATTTCAGATTGTTAAATAGTATAATTTAATTCTTCATTAATATTAAATATTCTAATTTATAAAATGTGTTTGGAGCATTGTGAATATAGACACGGTATTAAGAGTCAATTAGTGTTTTTTGACTAGTTTCCTGAAATACATATCACATAAATCTGTTGAAAATGGAAGTATATAATGCATTCTTAATTTTTTAAATCTTAATTTTAAATCTTAAATTCTAATATAATTATAGAGATTTTTGACTAACGAAAAATTAATAAAATTATAATACAAAAATTTTTTTTGAAAAAATTTACAGTTTATGAAGAAATTAATATAAATTCCTTTTGTCAATTATCAATTATTTATTTCGTATAATTAATATTTATATTAAAAGAATAAAAAAATGCAAGAATAAAAAAAAATTGAAATCATATTTTTTGAAATATCTATGAATTATAGATAATTCAAAAAATCAAGAAATTTGTTCTTTTTAATTGTGTTATAAAAAGAATTATTTATTAAATTATTTATGTTAAAAGAGGATATGGTTGATATTGTCAAAAATAAATATTGTCAAAACGAAACTTATTTAATAACTGTAAAAATTTTTTTAAAACCAAAAATATTGGAATATAAATAAAATAAATACAAAAAATAACAAAACTAAACTAATCTAAAATATATTGATTATTTAAATTCTTTCATTATTATTATCCTATTATCCAATTTTTTATATCTTAACATAATATCAATTTTATCTATTAATAAAAAATTACCTTTTAGAAATTTATTTATATAATAAATCAAAAATTAAATATTTTTGCCAATTTTTTTCACTAAATAATAATTTATTTTTTCTTCATTTTTTAAAATTTTTTACATAAATTTCAATAAAATTGATAAAAATATTTAAATTTAGAATCAAAAGAAAGATATGAAGATTTTCGAATAATATGAAATAAATAAAGAAGAAAATTAAAAATATAATTAGATAATGAAAAAAAATTTATAGAAACAAAAATTAAGATTGAAAAATATCTATAAATTAGAGAAACAAAAATGAAATTCAAAAGAAGGAACTAATTATAAAAACAAATATAAAATTATTGATTATATTGAATTGCAAAATAATTAATATCTTACTTTGTTTGTATTTGAATAAAAAACCAAGCTAATTCATTATTTTATAACACTTGATTACTTCATCTACTGTATTCGATCAATAGGAAAAAAACAAATATCACATTTTTCCTGTAATTCCTATAAGAAACCTTAAAGGAAATCGAATAAAATCTTACGCAACAAGAAACCTTCGTGAATAGCTTTTACCAAGGAACCTACACTTCAGCCAATTATCGAGTTCCCTGGAATCACGAAGATTCTTGATGATTTAATCAAAGACGTAGAATGAATATATAGAAAGGAATATTTGTATATGTAACTACAGTGATTTTTCCAGTAAAATAGAAAAATGGACAATCTTCTAAATCTTCTGATGCTATTTAAAAATAGACTTATACTTATTATTGAATATTATCCAATGATATGATGCATTACAATAATTTGTAATTTTATCAAAATTGAAAATACATTCTAAGAATATATGAAAAATTTTTTAAAATTATTAAGGTTTTGAAGAATTAATAATAGTTAAGACTTCTTTCTTTTTAATTTTTTATGCTCAAAAAGAATATATCTTCTGAACTAGATAATTTGTTTCTTGCTTGCAATTAATAATGGAATCAACTTTAATATTTATTTATAAATATATAATAATAAATCAAGTACAATATAAAAATTTATTTAAATTAGATTCTGATATCTATATTTGCGAAATATTTGATTTTTAATAGGTTTTAAATCTTAAAATAAGCACAAGTTTTAAAAATTTTAATACAATTAAAATAATATATTATTTTGATGAAATCGAAATTATATTTAGAAATTAAATTATGAAAAAAATATATTTGATTAAATATTTATGACAATAAATAGATTTCTTATGTTTATTTAGATAATTATTTCTTTATTTTAATTTAAAAAATATAATTTAATAGGAATGGAGAATTTTTAGTAAAATCATTTCTGTTTCTATCTATTAAATTATTTTAATTTTAAAAATAAATATTTTTTTCAGAATTAAAAAAATTCGATAAAGAATATTATCTTCTTTTTCTTTGTTAACAAATAAAAAATTACTGCAATTATCCGCAAATTTAAGCATGTTTTAAAAAATACATAAAAAATGATTTATATATTTAATTTCTTAATTCAGCAAAAAATTTTATAATTTTTAATTATTTTTAGCTTCCTTATATTTAAATAAGATTATTTTTATTTCATTTTATTTTATTTTATTATATCATTTTATTATTATAATATTATTCAATAAACACTTTAAAATTGCATTATAATTTAAGACTTCGTTTTTCATTTGTCATCAATAATTTAGATATTATTTAATAACAAAAAACTTATGATTCATCAAATAAATAAATAATATTTTCATATAAGAATTTTTATTGTTAATAGTTTCTGTGTAATCATATTTCAAAACTAAAATTGTAAATTACTACATACGGCCTACTTTGTTAGTTTCATCAAGACACAATGATTCTAAGTAGTTCACACTAATACCCAACAACGTGACATTGAACATATGACACTACAATATGTAACAAATGTAGACCCATCTTTAAATACATCAAGCGTGACGGTTCGTCTTATGTGTGACCATTCGGATGTTCGTCATAAAGGAAATAACATAAAAGAAGGGGAAAAAAGGAAAAGAGTAGAAAATGTGATCCATGATGGCAAGTTGTCCGATGTGAAAGCTTCACGAGCAACTAAACTAAGTCCAGCACGCATTGGTTTACGAGCATGAGCAGACGTGATCCATTCTATGGTTAATGCGGCGCCACACGTTTCTATAAAGGATTCGTGATCCATTCTGTCGGGGCATCTGTTACAAAGGTTCCGCAATTTTATTTGTGGAATATTGAGGCTCTGATGCTATGCGTTACTGAAAAAGATTCTTTGATATTTTCCGAAGTAGAAGATGATGCTTATTATAGATATTAGTAATTTTTTAAAAATTAATAAGACATCTTTAAGTTAATTCCTCGTTTAAATGATTATTAAAATATTATAAGTATAATAAGTATTTTGAAAAGATTATAATGTTATAGTCATTTGTAAATTATATGTGATTTTTTTTTATTTTACTTTTTTTTTATATAAGTTTTATTGAAGTAAAACAAAGAAGAAAGTGATTCATATAGAATAAAATATAGAATAAAATTTTTTCATTTAATACTTTATTATTGATAGATAGTTTACATATAAAAGTAAGCAAAAAATAAAAGAGTAAAAAATTTTATCGTTTAAATATGAAAATGAATATTAATCATATAAATGAATATTTATCATATATTAATCATACAGGTAAGCAAGGTTTAATTTGTAAATTTTTTAATTAAATTTTTTTAAAAAATTATTTTTTAAAAAATTAATTTTTATATGAAAAAAATATATTATATATGTTTTATTTATTTTTATATGTAGAATTACTTTTTACAATTAACAATAAATTATTTAATCGGAAATAGCCAATTTCATTTGTACTTAAAAATTTGTTGAATTTGATTTATTCAAAAATCAAAAGTTTAAGTAAAATCAAAAAGTTTAAATAAAAAAATGTTTTATTCCATATTTTATATTATTCCACATTAAATTTTATTGTATATTTTTTTTATTTATTTGTTCATCTTTTACACGATTGTACCAATTGTATCACCATTTATATTTTCATATACAATTTTATTTTTTAATTTATTTTAACTATAATATACAATCACATTTTAAAATTGAAATTTGTCAAAAATAACTACACGTGAATTCATTTATATCATTTATCATTTATTTATCACTTTATATTCACATTTTACAATTTATTTATTCATAAAAATGATACCTAATGAGCATGAATATAAACACAAATACTATAATAGAATTTCAATGTCAATAGAAACGCAAAATTCGAGAAAAAAAGTTTCTTAAAGTGAAATTTCTTTTCTTTCTTTTCTTTTTTTTTCTTTCTTTTCCTTTCTCTTTCTTTTTTTTTTTCTTTTTTTTAGTTAATAGTTGTAACGTAAGGTACGTCAAATGGCAACGCCGACTCGGCATATCTTATTAGAAACAAATATTCATGTCACATACCGGGCGCCAGCTGGTGCCAAGTGTTTGACTGTTACCCTACGCTGCACGTGCGTGAGAGAATATCCTTCGTTCGTGTTTCGGAGAAGTTTAAAATAATATTGAAAGAAATTTTCCCTTTCTGCCTTGTGCATCTTCTTACGCCATTTTCATTTTCTGCGTAATCCGTAACCGCTTGTTCCATCTTGGAAATTCCTCGACAAGACCATTAAATAACGTTCGGTTTTTGATCGAACCCTCCCACTTTTGCATATTGAACCACGGATATTTTTGTTTCACTTTTTTCCACCGGAATCGATTCCTCTGCAAGGAAAGTCTTGTTTGAACTGTACTATTCGATTCGTTTGGCATATATCTCAACATTTAGTTTATATTTTTTTATTATTATTATTATTATCTTTTTTAATATCTAAAATGTAAAATTTATAGAAAAAATGATCTTAAAAAAATTGTTTGATATAAGATGATACGTATATCATAGAGTATTAATAGTTTTTCTATAATTTGACACATAAGAATCATATGAAATTTTATTAATTTTAATCTTTTAAATGCAAACATTAAATGCAATTTTTATTATATCGTTATTTCTTACGAAAAGAATACTAAATTATTATATGTTGAAGTGTATGTTGAAAAATAATTTAGAAGATATTTTAATTTGAAGTTTGTAAAATTTATCATATAAAAGATATGGAACGTGTGAAACAATTTCATAAGTAATTTTCTAATTTTGATTCTTATAATTAATTCATTATGAATTTGTATGTTATAAACTTTTTTTTCAAGAATGCATAAATAAAAATCAATTTTATATATTAATCTGATTTTATTCTTTATCGAATTATGATAGAAATATTATCATGTATCGTTTACTTTTATATTATATTTTTGTTGTAACATTTTATATAAATCATTTAGAAACTTTTTTTGCATAACATTTTAATTTTATGTTATAATATATATTGACAAATTTTGACAGAAAGATCTAGAAACCTGTATATTTCTTTATATTTCATGATAGTACTTTAATTATATATATATATAGCAAAAATTGAAATATACATTAAATAATAAATGACATGATATATATGCAATTATAATTATAATTATTTTTAAATTTATTAGAAAAAAGACAAATTAAACATTTTGTAAAAAAAAAAAAATAAAGTTATTATGAATTTCTTATTGGTCCATAATATTTATAATCTATATATCTATATATCTAATATATATCTAATAATATATCTAATAATCTATATATCTACAATAATAATGTTTTATTTGATTGTAACAACATAATTATTGATTATTATAATCAATATTATATTATAATTAATTATTGATTATTATAATTATGGATAATGTTATCAATTAGCTATTATTATCATAATTAGTTCAAAACATTCTATATAAAATTAGAATGCTTTGAACTAATTATTATTATAATTAAAATAAAAGATATTTATTTATTATAATTAAAATTTTATATTTATATGATAATTATATTTAAGGATAAACGATAAGAATAAGATCAATAAATTATTAAATAAATTTTTTGAAATTTATTAAGTAGACTGTACAGTTAAAACAAATTTAAATATTCAATTGATATACAAAAATTTTCTTTTTAAAAAAAATTGAAGATAAAAAAGAAATCGCTCTATAAGATACATACATAATATTATATTGTTTCAATATCATTTAAATAGCATTTCTCCTTTTTTTATAGATAAGCTATTCCGAATTTTTTAATTTTTCAATATTATATCGTAAAAATTTTATTTAAAATATGATTAAATTATAACATTAATTAATCAGAATATTAATTAAAAAAAAATATATATAATATATTATAATATTTATTTGTATAATTTATATAAAAATATATTATATAAAAAATATTCAAAAATAAAATAAAAAATATTTGATAAATTTTTTTAATAATTTTTTAAATAAATTTTTTTATTTTTAAAAACATTATAAGAAATTTCTCTCTATAAATATATAATTGTTATTATTAAAGTTTATTAAATTACACAAGTATTATAATTATTTGAAAAAATTTTCAGTAATAAACATTTTTTATCTTTTTATAATTTAATTAACCGATTATTTTTATAAAATATTATCAAAGTGATCATAATAAGCAAATTTAACTATAGTATACTTTGTTTTAACAGGTTATAATATAATTTTAGACTTAATATTAATTATACTTCAAAACTTATTTGTCAGTGAAAATAATTTTAAAATGGTTAATTTTATTTTATTTTGTAAATTTTATAGTTTTCTTATAATATATTATAATATCATTTTTATCTCTATATTAATTTTAACTAGATGATATGCACATTGTTACATTACATTAAGTATATTATATAATATTTTCTCTTTTAAAAGTTTCATAACTTTAAAACGTGTTATGTTACGTAGGCTAGACGATGCTTAAGAGATTGAAAGTTTGAAACAATGAAGTATCGAAAAGTATTAACGATGAAGAATAGATATTCAGTTCTCATGTGACTCTTATATATTGAATTTAAAACATTTTAAAATGTTTTATTCAAAGAAATTTAATTACACTATGTAATATAAGTTGAGAGATAATGAAATATCTGTAATTGTTTTTTCATTTTGATATAATAATCATATAATTCTTTGTCTTCTTAAGATCTCAATTTCTTATTTCCTTTAATAATGAATTTAATATTTTTCTTTTTTGTATAATAATTATTGTAATTCTTTATCTTGTTTAAAATCTCATATTTCACTCAGTTTTTTAAGTTACATAAAATTCTTCTAGATTTTTTTTTCTTTTTAAATCAGCAGAAATGCTGACAAGGTTAGGGATGTGAAGTTTTGCTGATTTCTAAGAAAATTTCTTGGATAAGAACTGTTTGATTTGTACGAAGGCCACGGAGAAAGTTTGAAGATTCAATCATTTTAAACTTTATAACCAGTGAAGAGTTATTTTATCAGATTATCGTTAAAGAATATTTATATTATAAATATATTTAAAAATATTTAATCTATTAATATAATTGACAAAAGTTTATGATAAAAATATTTTAAATAATTATATTTATTATATTTTTTTTATCTTTTTTTTTTTAGAATATATTCTTTAGAACAATTATTTCTCGAATTTATAGCACTTAAGTTTTATATTTTTATAATTCATATAAATTAATCTTTTTATCGTTATCTCTATTTTCCATCATTTTGTTGTAAAATTTCACAAAATGTTAAAATTTTGGTTATCTTCTCAAAGAAATCTTTCATTGATAAAAAAATTGCTTCACATTTAATCCGTTATATTCTACAATTTCTATTAAAATTAAAATTTTTTGATAAATAAATTTTTGTATAATATAGTTTGAATATTTCCATGAGTTACGATATCTACTACATCTGTGGTCCGTTTTTAGTAAACATCCGCGAAATTTTCCTCACCTTGAAAGATGCGCTCTTTTTTTGCTTCCTTTTACGAGCACATATTTGACATGTGTATCCGATATCAAATAACTGGACTATATCGATCGACGGTCCACGTATATCAAATAGAATGTAAAATTCGGAGAAAGTGTATAAAAACTATTCATTGTTATTATATTATTATTATTATATTAAAGAAAAATTATATTATATAATAATAAAAGTGAAAACTGAAGTTGTAAAAAAATATGTTTCGCTCCTTAAATTAATATTTCTGCAGAATAAACTTAGCATTTATAACAGAATGTTTATACGTACCTTGTGTTTTGCTTCATCCAATTTTTTCATTTGTAGAAATAATCAGTTGATTAGCTGTTGGATAAAATTTTAGTTTCGTTAATGAAATGAATATTTGTTTCATTTCTTTAAATGTCTAAAAATAAAAGAGTTATCATAACAAAGAAATAAAAATTTGTTTGATGTTGGATATTTTAAAAATTCAATGAAAAAATTAGTAACGAAATATTTAATAATTTAATAACTTAAATATTTATTTTTCATGAAATTAAAACTTAAATTTTCAGAAAAATAAAAATTTATTTAATATTGAATATTATAAAAGTGAAATTTATTTTCTTTTTATAAAAATTAATAGAATAAATAAAAACATATTTATTTTTTCTTCTATATTATCATCCAAATCAAATGATATTGAATAGTAAAAAAAAAGATGTTTTTCATTTTATAAAAGTTAAAATAATAAATAAATAAAGAAATATTTATTTTTTATAATATCAGTCGAAATTGAAAACCGAATAAATATAAATTTTTAAGAAATCAAAATTTAGAATATAATACAGGTAGAATAAAGCGACAATAAACAGAGATGTCGAAATAATATTTATCGTACAGCTTCACATGCCACACGAAGCTCTATCTTTATTTTCTTCCTGATATTGACTACAATATGTTCACAGATATTTACAGGATTCCATTGCATCATTTGATCTTTTATACAATTCTGCATTCGTCAATGATATTTGTCAACTTCCTTCTTGGATGTACGACCATTATTATATGAGCAGGTATATAAAATTATCATACACCTAATATACATATATTGCACTGTCAGACTAATAGGAAACCATACAGCTTGCATTTCATTTACACAACAATTATCTCTCTCGATATTTTTCCTCTTTCACTAACAACCAAGAAGGTGTCGATTATACAATCTCTATATAAATTAATTGTAAGTATTCAACTTACACAAACAACAATATCATATTCACGAAGCAAATGTTACGGAATAAAGTAACGAACGTTTATATACATAGTTTAATAATTAAACTTTAATTATCGTATTCTGCGTGAAAACGCATTCAACTTAATCGTTACGCCAATAAATATCATATCGTTTTTCTTCAATCGAGAAAATGACGGAACGATTAATTGGAAAATTTTAATAATTTAAAAATTGTTTATCGATATATCATTTATAATGAATTTATATGACACTCGTGACAAATTCATCAGCCAATAAAATGTTTGAATTATACATTAATTTTCGGTTAGAGGATGGCAAAATAATTTCAACGATATCAACAAATTATCAATGACTTTATGTTGCAGACTAAAGTTTAATTACACGTTTATATACTGGATTACAGAAATCCAATTAACTTCTTTTTCTAGTCTTCAAAAAATGTTATTATATCTGCAACATTCGTCATCCAATTTAATTGTCATATAATTCTATTATATTTATACGTTACAAGAAATATAATTATATAGTATGAGAAATAAAGTTCATTCGTCCATTTACTCCGTATATATAAAAGTATATATGTATATATAAAAGTTTAAGTATCTTTGAAAAAAGAAAAAACTTTCAAACTGAAAAAGGTTTGGGCAGAACTCGAGCAATATTTAAGCAGAAACGAAAGATCCGTAGCGTGTACTTTAAGGAAAAGAAACTGTTCGAATAAACTCTTCTTAGATGCTTCATCGAAGATTTACATTAATTTTTTTAAAATACACTTCCTTTCGTAAATAATGCGTTTTCTTCCTTAAAATACACTCTATCAATATGTCGTTAAATTTGTTATAAAAATATAGAAATTTTGATATAAGGAAGCCATGTTGATTCGTAATATTATCAAACATTTAAGGTCTATCCAAAAATTATTCGACCATTTAATTAAAAAATAATAGATAAATAAATATACAATAAATATAGGATAACTTTTTAATATTTAAAGTGTCTTAATTTTCAAAACAATTTGCAAGAATCCTTTTTGAAATCTCTGATGTTAAACAGAGATTTTAATCTCTTAAAAATTTAAAAATCACACTTAAATTTGATAATATAATGCATAAACTAATTCAGAGACGCTTTACTATTGATTTAATAACTATATAAATTAATAGAAAAAGACGAAATTGTTTTATGATTTGGAAATTCGAATTTCGGAATTGACCGAAACAATTCGGCAAGATTGGAAATCAAAGAATTGAGATCTCTATATATAATCATGTATTACTCAGAATTTTGGGACTCAGAATATAAGCACATATGGTTATCTAATTTCAAATGAACTTGACAATAATCGGAAACAATTGGCTCTAACATTAAGCGCTTTCAAATTAATTGAAATCTTTTGAATCGTAATACGAAAATTTCGTCCAAACTTTTCTGAATTTTTCCGACCTGTTCCGAGCTCTCATTCCGAGATATTAGAATCTTTTGGTAGTTGGTATATGTATATAGTAAAATGTATTATATTTATATTTAACATTAGAATTATAATATTTTATAAATGATTATATTTCTATTTTGAATTAATTTTAACCAAAATAAAATAATAAATTTTCCAAAATAATAAATAAAAAATAAACAAAAATCTATATATTAATTAACGAGATACTTTATACAAGCTATTATACAATTTCAGCTAAAAATTCGCTCGAGACTTTTGCATCATTCACGTTACAAAATAACAAGTTTCTTTTCCCTTCGTCGTGTTTCTTCGTGGAAAAACAGGAGAGACATTCGACAGGTAACGGTCTAATGAAACTAACTGTACAATTCTCTCGGCCACACAAATCCGTATTCGCTATCATACCTCAAGATAATCGAGAACTACAAACCAACTAAATGTTTTGAAAAACAAGATGAATTGACTGTGATAATGTGTACACAACAGTTCTTAGAGAACCTAACTATACAATTTCTTTTTCGTGTTTATCTCCATCAGAAATCAGTTCTTTCATTCGTATTGTCTGTTGTTACAATCGGAAAAGCGTTTCGAAGCATCAGCTTTCAAAGATTGTTCGGAGTTGGCATTGATGTACAAATAATCCTCAGTAGAATAGTCCTGACACGGATCAGACATTAGAGATATCGAAGATATCCAAGTTTACGTGTGTGTATCCGTTACAGGTTAACTTGAGTATCCAAGTATCTTACAAGAAAGTTTTTACGTGAATATTGAATGCAATGAACAATAAAGAACATGTTATGACAAAATTTGTTATCATAACTTTATATTATATCGATATCTTTCAAACTTTTATTTGATTATTGATTATACTTTTGGAAAATTAATTTCATGTGTGTTCTTAGAGTTGTGAATTTTAGACATGTTTGATAATGTAGAATACTATAATTTTTGAAAAATGAAATTAATGAAAGAGATAAAAGTGAATGTATTTATTAGGATAAAAATTTAAAAGCTGAAAAATAATACTCAAAAATCAATTTTATGGAAGTAAAATATATATTTATATTTATGATTGCATAAGTTAGATGTTTTTTGACGAAGGAATAATATCAATAAGAAAAAAATATAAAAAATTCACTTTCACTTTCAATATTTTTCTTTTTTTTAAATGTAGTGATATTTTTTGAGATACATATATTTTTCATTCATTATTATTATAGAAATATTATTTATAAGTGAAAAAATAAAATAGAAATTATTCATTTTTAACGTGTGATACAAAAATTGTTTTACAATAAAAGTATTTATTTTAAACGAATTCTAACATTTGTTCTATTTTTACATTTTTTCTCTAAACAGATCCTGAACAGCAAAATTATTTTTTAAAGAATAAAAATATTCTATTAAAAAGATTGATTAATTAGATTCTTTGGAAGAACTTAGACATTTCCCTCACACTTTATATTATCATTGCGTGTAATATTTTACGTATTCCTTTGCCATTCATAGTACAAAACAACTTCTATAAATAATATATGCTCATAAAATTTGTACAATAAAAGTTGTTTCTCGTTACATGCAACATAATCATGCTTTCTGTGTACCACTAGTTTTGTTTTACAAATATTTCTTGCAATTCAGTTCATTTTAATTCTAGCGAAATTCACTTACTCTGATATTGTCTTTTCTTAGAAGAACGTCAAAAGATAGAGACAGAGTGTGAATGATCAAAAAATTATGAAAATTAATCTATGCTATATTAGAAGTTTCTTCGATTACGCTACATCGCATATGTTCGATCTTTCTTCGATTTTAATTACATTACACAAAAATAACATTTTCTACGTCTCTAATTGTCGAGCGATATGTTTAGAAAGATATGTTGGGGTTAAAGCGTGAGCATAGTTAATGTATACACTAGTTAAATAAATGTATGCATTTAACATTTGCATGTAGTGAAGACAGATATGAGGAAATATATATTTTACATATAAATAGAATAGTTAGTTATTCTCGCACTATATTATGATAGAAAATGATACCGTGATTTTTTTTACACATTAATACATAATATTACATATTATGTAATATTATGTATTACTTATAATATTACATATTATGTAATATTATGTATTACTTATAATATTACATATTAATATTTTAAAGTTATTTTCAAATTATTTTTGGGAAATGTTCTAAATATTCCAAATGAAAACTACAGATAAAATCTTTCTTGTTTAATCTATTTAACTTTACAAATAAAATGTACAAATGAAATTCAAGAGATAGAATTTTAAAGAATTTTCTCGCAAACATCTTAAACGTTTTAAATAAACGTTCTAAATAAAAAAATATTTAAGAATTTCTATTCAATTTATTTAACTTTACAGTAAAATGTGTCTTCTAAGAGACAAAGTTTCAAATTTCAAATATGTTAATATTGCAAATAAAATAAAGAATTTTTATTCAGTTATTTAATGTTTCTATTTAAATGTATTAATAAACATTTATTACAATATAATAAATATTCCAAATGAAAAAATATTTGAGAATTAAATCTATTTAATTTTAACACCAAAATGTGCCGTAATTATATTCATTCACGAATTATTGAGCATAATTGCTGGTCGGGGGTCGATTTTCAATGCATACATTCACCGCAGCTTACGCTTTAACGATAATTAATTAATAGGGGATTACAAAATCGATATCGAGGGATGATTTTAATTTCGACATCAAAAGAGCGGCATTTCATTTGATCCCTGGCCTTTCTTCAAATCGTTCGTGACAGATGCGAGATACCGAGCGAAATGGCAAACTGAAGAAAATTTCCAGAAAATTATTGTCCTAGAACGAAGCGAAGAATTAATTCTCCGAAACTGAGAATTTATCCTGGTTAATATCATGTTGAACTTTCTAAAACTATTCTGCTTCGAAATCAGACCAAACGCAGGAAATTACTTGGGGAACATCGGAGAGGCAGAGATCGAGCGCGACAAGCTCGAGATGCGCTTTAAAAGTCCGTCCCAACGAGTAAATTGTTGGGGAACTTGTTTAAATAAATAATTGACTCCACGTGGAATTCTCGAAGAACTTCATTCAGCTTTTGCTCTTTGATATACCTTTCAATTATGATGTTTAGTGAATATAAAAGATTTCGCGCAATTCACAATTTATTCGAGCTTTAATTATTTTCACGAAATAAAAGAAATATATTTCTTTCTGATGTGAGAAATTTTTAATGTAATTTTAAATACGATTTTCCTCGAGTCAGCATTGATAATTATACCTTGCTTTGAACAAGCATAACGTTTAATATTCTATTTACAAATTTCTAAAGAACCGAGGTTGGAATAAAAAATAAAATTTTTTGCGATATAATTTTAATAATGAATGAAATATTATAGAATGAAATAATTATTTAACTTTTTGATAATGTTAAGAAATATTATTTTATACATTCTTTATTTTATATATTCATTTCCGATTCGAGAAATTTATTAAATAGAAAGCAGACTTCGTTTCAGTTCATCGATTAGTTTTTGAGAAAAGTCTATGGCAAATAGAGATTCTGATTTTTCACGAAAACAAACTTCAACTTGCCTGAAATTATATTTGACTGAAATTAAAGTTTAAAGTAAATTTTTACTTCAAACTAGCATACCATCTTGAGAGATTTTCAACAACTTAACACATTACGGATTTGATATTTTACTATAACTATGCTTGAAGCTATATTTTTATAAAAAATATTTTTAAATTACTTGTAATTTAGTTTCACAAAAAACTTTTTTTAAATTCAATTAGATGTTTTTTGTTGATAATACAATAAAAATAATATTTATAAAATGATCATAAATCTATGACCATTTAATTTAAATAATTAAATTAGTCCTCACTATAAAATTCACTATTCATTGTTTGAACTTTCACAATTATTTGTGTCATTATTCAACTTATTATTAAATAAAAAATTCAATTATCTACATTATTTAAATAATATTAAATATAAGTAACAATTAAAATAATTTTCTAAGAAATTAAACAACGTAAACAAAATAAAGAAAATAAAATATTCTCACATAATAATAATTATTATTATAATTCTTAATCATTTAATTTATAGTCATTCTTATGAATATTTTCGTCTAAAATAAGATTCTTTGTTCTTCACAAATATTTAATAATATTATTTATTCGTTATTTATTCATTAATTTTATTATCCATATTTAAATAATTTAGAATATTATTATAAAAATATTATTATTATTATAATTAAAAAATTCTTAATGATTAAAGAAATATTTCTAATTAGAGCAACTTGTTACCGCGTTGTAATTAATATTGATTGACAATATAAAATGCAAGACATCTGGTCAACGACTTCTGATGAATTATTAAACGAATTATAAATTATAATATATGTATTTCTTGTAAAATAAGGAAAATTTAAATTAATGAATTGAAATAAAACTAAAAAACAAAATATTGAGATATTTCTATAAGCAAATATTATTTATAAATATAATATTATTTCATTTAATATTTAGTAGGTAAATAATGAGAAAATATTATTCGTAATTTTATTGGATTTGATGAAATATAATGAAAAATTAAAACTTTTTTATATAAATAATTGAAAAAGCATCGAAGATGATTTATTATATTATATTTTTTATTTTTTTTTATTTTTTAGATAGTGAAAAGATTTTTTTTATATATTTTTTAAACATATAATAGTATGATTTCTATATATTTTATTATAATAATGTTAATTATATTAAGAATATAATTAAATAATGTTAATAATGTAATTAAAAACTTTATTTGAAATATTATTATTGAAAGTATATATTATTCTTTAATGAAATATTTATTTTAAAATTTTATTTCTATAAGTTGTTATTATAATATATTTTTAGAAATAAAAAAATTTATTTATAATTATTTATTTGAAAAATTTAATTTATTTTTTCTAACTCTGATCTCATGATTTATGTAATATATTAAAATAAATAAGTAAAAAAAAAATATATATAACATATTTATGTAATGATATATGTAAAATATATTATATAAAAAATATGTATCAAAATCCATATTAATATTTTCATTTTTTTGAATCTTATTAAATCATATTTTAGAAGTCAAATTGGAAATTATTATTTCTTTTATTTTTATAGAACTTTCATTTTTTCAAATTAATGATCGAAATAAGTTGTACATTCTTCAATGATACTATTTTATTATTATTAATAAAATTTTATTTTTATCTTATATATATGAATCTTTTAATGTTTGAATTCAGTTTTCCTAAAAAATTTTTCTATTTCATTTTTTTAAAAGTAATCAATTTATTTGCAAAATGCTCGAAATGATTTTTAATATCATTTAAAGAATTGAATTTCTTTATGAAGAATTATTAAGATATTTGATTATTCTACTTATTAAAAAAGTAACATAATTCAAAATTTGCGTATTGAAATTATTGATACAAAAAAAAACATTATTGTTTACACATTAAAAACATATTTTAATTTTTTTTAATAGAATTTTACAGATGAATTTTCACTTTGATACTTTGATATAATGTCTTATACATTCTTCTAACGATTTGAATCATTCAAAATCATTTTCTCTAAAATTATAATTTTTGAATTGTTTTCTAGCAAATGTGTAATATAATTATAAAATATCAATTTATAATATAATTAAATTATAACTAGTTAATTTTCTTATATTATTATTTGAAATTTTATAAAATAAAATACATTATTGAAAAATTAAAGAATTGAATATATTCTAATATTAATATAAAATAAGATTTCATATATATATATATATTATATATATTTTATATAAATTATATAAATTATATAGAATACTATTTTTCTTAAATCATAAAAAATGCTTATATAAATAATAAAAGAAATTAGAAAATCTAATAATGTAAAAAATATTACATACATATTATCGATTTTAAATATGATCTCTGAAATATAATGTGAGAGATGACAATTTACACGATTCAATTGCCATTCAGTCAAAATTTCAACGACATCAGCAAAAATTTTCTTGACACTTCACATCGTATTTTCAAAGTTTTAGATAGATAATAAATAAATGTTCAATATCTTAAAAATTAAATCTTAAACCAAATCTTTTTAAGGAATAAAAAAAGACTAGATTAAAAATCATTTTTTTTTTTTATATAATTAAACATGATTCGTATGGTATCTCGGAACAAAAGCGAAACAAACTCTCCAGCTAGAGTCGTGAATCGATCTCTCCTCAAAAAGAAGAATGATCGTGGATCAATGGAGTTTAGGATTCTCAGTTGATGAGAATGATTCTCGTCGAGCCGTGAAATCCTCTTCACGGGATGCACCGAGCATAGATTCGATGGGCTATATTTCACACGGCCATTATGCCGTGGGGGTAATAATACCGCACAATTACCGTGGATCTCAAGTTCTCGAAAGAAAGGAAATAAAATCAGCATAAAGCGAGCCACCAAATGGCGCCGGCAGACCTTTAATGAAAGTACCAGTGGCCTAGGCAAGAAGGAAAGGCACGAAGGAATAGAAGAGGTGGAGGATTGGCGGGAAGGAAGAAGAAGGGGAGAGCCCTTAAATTAATTCGCGATGAATTACGTCCGCGCCAGCTGTTCGCCCAGTTGTGTTTATTTATGAAGGAACTAAGATCTTCTTCGCGTAGTCCTTAAACCCGTATTCCGCTCATATAATTTCTAGCGATGACCGAATTCTTTTCTCTTCTCTCCTAGTCGACACGACTAGACTAATAAACCTGTCAACTTCCGACAAGTTCCTCAGGATCATTACGGCCACTAAGATGTATCGGAAGGTGGAATATTGAGGCAAGATTTGGAATCAACCCTTTAACTCTAACATTTTTGGGGGGAGAATCCAAAAAGAGATAAAAAACTTTATTTTATTCCCAATAAAGGAATTTTTATGGAAAATTAAAGAAATTTCATATCGGAAAATAAATTTATTTAATGGCTAAGTAAATGATTTATTAGATATTAAATAATTTATTAGATTTAAATAATGCTTATGTTTAATATAGTATTACAGGCTTGTATCTCTAATATTTTTTTTTTCTTGTAATAAATATTTCATTTTTCGATGTGTTTAGTGTTTTTTCTATTTTCTATTTTTTATAGTAGATTTTTTTTTAAATAAAATGTTTAAAATGATTCGTATACAAATGAAAATGTAAAAAAGACAAATTTCAATGGATGAAAAATCAGTTATTCTGCATCAATTAATTAAATTTTCTTGCCGAATACTGTGCTTCATATATTGTACATTTATCACAAAGCAGTATATTTATGTTTTAGCAAAAGGCTTTACCAAAGAAAGAAAAATTTGTATATTATAAAAAAATTTTAAATTATTATCGTTTAAAAAAATAATAAAATGAAATTTATTTTACAATCATATTATTACACATTTATTTTACAAAATATATATATTTATATATATATATATATATTATGCACATAATATATATACTTTTTATGTAATGAAAAATGTTTTATTTTCTAAGATTTTTCGATAATATTTACAAAAAAACATTACAAATTTAAATTATCTTTTGAAATTAACAATTTGTAACATTTTATGGAGCACAGTAATTACAAATACTTTACTTGTGATCTTAAATAATATGAAATAATCTTAAATTTTCTATAATTTTAATCTTTCAGTTAACTGTACTTGTATAATTTCGATTTATTTATGTATTTCGATGCTATTTATTTCAAATTAACTACTGTCTTTTTATATTGATTGAATTTATAGAATACTGAGTGTATTCGTAAGATTAAATATTATTTTTATTTTGTGAGAAAAATAAATTATTAAATCAATAAAAATTTATATAATCGATTTTTATAAATAATTTATTTATAATATGTTACTAATTAAGAAATATATATGTGAAAAATGTCTTGAGAATTATTGATTTTACAAATTATAAAAATTTCAAAATTTGATTAATTGGGAAAGATTTTTTCATGTTAACGAAAGAATTAAAAACAAATTTAAAATGATGGAATTAAAATTTCTTAAAAAAAGAAAAAAAAAGAAAAAAAATAATTTTATGTAATCACATTTATAATTAAATAATGATAAAAGAAAATGTTTGATGATATTCGAAACAGATCAATAATAATTATATTTTAATTATTTCTGTTATATTAATCACAAACAGATATTAAAAATAACGCATGTTTTTCTACAATAAAATTCCAATTTTACATATGCGTTATTATTCTTCTAAAGCGTGATATGTTGTAAATATATCAATGATAAAATGATTGAATTGGTATTTATTTTACAAACAGCAGAATAACAAAATTTTATGTCGAAATAATACAATGAAATAAAAAGCGAATCAATACAATGACGTCGCGTGCATACAAAAAAGTGATTATAGAAAAACACTTTTCAGAAGTTGAATATAACATTAAATATTTGAAATTCACTATTTATAAAAGTTTTATAAATAAAAATATATATTTCGTTTTTTATTTTTTTTTTTATAAAATTTATATGAAAATTTTATAATTGTTAAGGCATTAGATAAAAAACTACGTATAAAAACTACGAAATTAATAACTACATAATTAAAATATATTTTTAAAATTATCAATTTTTAATTAAAATTTTTAATCATAAAAGAAGGAAAAGTTTTTAAAAAAATTATAAATCAATAAGAAATTAAAAAAATAATAAAAATAATTTTATTTTAATAATTTTTAAAAATTAAAAAAACAATTATATCTCAGTTATTTATAATTTATTTTAGAATAACCGAATATATTTTTTACTATAAAAATAATCTCTCTATAAAGATTTAAATTAGTTTAAGAAAAATAAAAGAAAAAAGAAAAGATTATAGCATTTCAATGTTCCAATATACATATATATAATTAAATTGGAAGCACAGTATTGTCCTTAATTAAAATATTCTATCTACTACTTTTATATTTTTAAAATATTTTCATTTTTGAGTTTAATTTTTAAATAAAGTTAAAAAATTATATTATGTGATTTTCTATGATCTAAATTTTCACCAATTTTAATATAATTTTTATAAAAAAAAAATATCTAAATTTTCATCAATTTTTATATTTGAATTTTTAAACATTCTTTAAAGTTTATTAGATAGGACATTTTAAATAAGAAGAGCAGAGTACGATTCTTTGCATTTTTCAATATAATCCCTACAAAATAGTTTCTAATCTATCTTTAATTCCTATCAATGCTTCGATAATAGCCATGAACGATTTGAGTTGAGGAAGTTTCCTTAAGTCTTTTAACCCTCAACAATCTTCCAAAGATGAAGACCAAAACCATTTCAAACGAGATAAAACAAAAAAAAAAAAGAAAAAGGAAAAAAATAAATCATTTTATCGATAGAAACCATAGTAGAAGTATATCTACACAAGTTCTTAGTGAAAAAAAAACCTATTGATAGCACCCATCGATAGTTCAGCCGTCCTCGAGGCTCGAAAGACCGACAAGGACCTGAAGGACATTCATTTATTTAGTGTTAAATACACACAGGCGTGAGCGTCCATCGACGTCTTAATCGAACGTTAAACTTGTCACAGTTTAATCCCCAATCACACGATTCTCGACTAACTGTACAGTTCTCATCCCCTTTCTCCCCACGTTCTCACCTACCTCTTTGCTGACACGAAGGGATTAAACTGAACTTTCCTCCGTCGAAGTAAATAAACGATTAACGAGGGAAACACAAGTATACGCTATCAACAGTCGAAAATACAAAAATATCATGAGTTAACGTGTTTTCTTTCACGTTCATTCTCGTTTCTATTCAACTAAAATCATCTAGAGGAAAACAGAACACGCTCATTCACGTGATGCGATGTCCATCTAAAGAACGAATATAGATTAGGATGCCTCGATGAAAGATCGTGCGATCATGGAAATTGATGAGAATGTGAAAACGATTACTTGTTAAGAATAATCGTTTCTTGAAATATAAATTATGATTATTAATTATTAATTGATTATTATTTGAAATAATAATTATATATTAATTATTTGATGTATATATATATATATATATTAATTATTATTTTAAATAGAATAAGAAAAGATTTTAAATGGAATAAAATGAGAAAAAATTCGTAAAATTTTAATTTTAAATATATTAATGTTTTAAATATGTTGAAATTAGAAAAAATTATTATAATATTTAAATATGTTTGAAAATATATTTGATAAATTAATTTGAAAATAAAATAAATTCTGGAATAATACAATAATTAAGAAAAGTAAAAAAATAGAAATATTTGATTAAATTTATAAAAAATTCAATGATAATTTGAATTTATGATAAATATTCGATTAAGTATTTTTATATTGTAATGTTTCATTTCTCTAACAAAATTCAAAATTTTTTTCTAAATATCAAAGTAACATCAAAAGATTTTAACTTACACGTATATTCCTTTTCAATTATTTTCCAATATTAAAATTACGATACTATGAAATTAGCGAATCATCATTTAATTGATTTGAAATTAATATATTTAAAGAATTTAAATATTAAGAAGAATTTAAAAGTAATCTGAAATTTTTAAGAAATCTTTGATTAAAAATATATTCTGATAATTGAGAATTCAAAACAATTGTATAAATTAATTAAAAAAAAACTCATTATTAATATAAATAAATATCTTTAAATATCTCCATATTGTAACATATTTTGCCATTCAAACATATAAAATATTTCTGTCATTTTTTTTCTATTCGTAATAAAGGATAATCAAGGATTCATAAGTAAGGAAAATCAAAGTAAGAAAAATAGTTGGAAAATACGAATTATGTCCAGATCGCACGTTTCTGATCAAGATCATGATATGATCGTATATTCACTTTAAAATCGCTTGGTCCGATCGAAGGAATCCGCTAAAATACTCAAGACTTAGCCAAGGTGTTCCTCGTTCGACACATAAAAAGCTGCCGACAGTCATTAAAAACGCGATACATTCTATACGCTTGCTTATGAGATCTACTTATACAGATACTTTAGTTACCCTGACGTCGCAGTATGCACACACATGTACACGTGCAAGCTTGCGTGTGTATGATACATAGATACGTGTACAAACATATGTACATATACATCACGCGAATTTATTGCCGCTGAAACTGAGAAGTACACCTGGCTTGATTCGCGAGCATGCGTATATACAGTGAATCACAGAAGTCTTCGTAATATCAGTTTAACTATAATTTAATATCAGCTTAACTATAATTAATTGTGTTATTAAAAATTCTGTTTTTAATAGCACAATTCTATTTTTAAGAGCACAATTAGTTATATAGAAATAATTTTTCTCTTTGATATTATTTACAGACATAAAATCAATCCTTAAAATTTTAATGTTTTTTTTTCTTTTAAATATCATGATTTGTGATAATATGAAACGAAACAAAACAAAATTTCAAATGTGTAAAATATTCAAACTTTAATATTCTATTATCCTTATAAAAAATGTTATAAATGTTATTGTTATGAAAAAATTGTACAGAATATCAAAAAATGATAAAAATGTAAGGATTTTATCATAGAAATTTTTTTACTAAAAGAAATTTATTATTGTGAATTTATAATAACACATTATGCTTTTATTATAACACATACGTATAAATTTTTATTAAAATCAAAATTTTTTGGATTAATTCTTTTCTTTTAAGATTATATATATGAAGACTTCTGTGACTGACTGTATTTGTGTTTTATGTGTATAAAGAGTGTGAATGTGTATGCGTATGTATGCCAGGATTGTATCTTTTATTTGTTTCTTCTACCTTTTTTTTTGCACCTTTGTTTATTTCCCCTTTTGATTCATTCTTACATCGTAGTTTCTATAAAATTTTCAATTTTCAATATTTTTCAAAATTGAACAAATACATGTAATATTAATTTAAATTTTACAAATTACAAATTATAAATTATTATACTAAAATATTATTTTATATAATAATTTATAATAATAATAAATATGATAATAAACCAAAATAAATTTGACAAAGTTATCTCATTATTCTATTTCAGATAAAATTCAAATTAAAATTGTAAAAATTGTAAAAAGAGAAATATAAATTATTGTTTATAATTTGTAGCTTGTCAAATTATTATCATCAGCTTATGAAATATTATATAAAAATCATATCTTTTTTTGTTTTTATCATATTTTTTTATTAAACGTTATTTATGGTAAATGATAGGAATTGTATATATAAAACACGTTATATAGGATAAAGTTTCAAATTTGTTCTATTAAATAATTTTAACTTATTAAATAAGAAAAAGAGATATATATTATGATAATAAATTTTGTTGAATAAAATTACATATATTATCAGATTATGTTTCTTAAAATTACTTACAATACTTTCAAAGAACAAAACATTAATCTATATTTATATAGATATATCACATTATGCCAGTCACGTAAAAATACGAATTCCATGAAACCATTCGTCAACTATACAGTCACGTAAAACCAAAGCCGATACATCGTTTCACATAACAAGAAATATCTCGTCATGAATTGTCTTTATATAGGAAATATATTTTAAGAAATTTGAAAATATTGAAAGCAATAAAATATCTAGATTTGATGATTTAACATTTATAATTTATATGTTTTAAATTTCTAGAATTGAAAGTTAATTTTTTGGATATTTTTCTATTCTAAAATTGCCAATTTTTTCACAATCTTTTTTAACTCATTAGCTATGAAGTGTTTAACTCTTTAAAAAAAGAAAAAAAAAAATAAAATAAACTCATAAAAGTTTGAAATCATTATTTATGATATATCATTTTTTCTTCACTTTTAAAATACAAAAGAATATCTATTACCGAAGTTTAGTTATTCAAATAATCGATTATTAAATATAGAAAGAGTATTTCATATTTCTAATAGTATATTTAATAGAGATTCGTTTATTTTTGCATTTCTCTTAGTAAAATCGCTTATTCAAAAAAAATTAGTTCGGATAATCGATATTCTATTATATATCAAAATTTCATTTTATGGAAATATATCAGCATAAGTAGGTTATTGGTTACAGAAACATGTAAATATATAATAAATTATGAATAATTTTTGGCTAACTATTTTATAAAATGTGAGTCATATGCGATATTGATCATATAAATAAAATATAAATCACTCTAAGAATAATTTATTTCTTAAAATAATAGTAAATAGTAAATAGTAAAGTTCGCGTAAATAAATATATCTTTTAAAATTTTATAAAATAAAATTATTATGAAATACTTCTACTTTATATTTATTCATAACAAAATCTCAAACAATTTGAAATATCATTACCGTAAATATCAATTTCATATTACTTTTAAAATTATTATTTATATTTAATACTTGTACTATATAAAATTTTCAATTTTTAATAAAATAATAAAATCGCTTCATTTTTTATAAAAATTCATTTAACCTTTCAATTTAAAAATCTTTTTCCTACATCACGTCCAACACACGAATCTTTAGTTCAACATTTTTTAAAAACGTTCTCCATTCACAAATAAAATCACGATGTAAAAATAATTCAATCAGGGAAATCGTTTCATGTGCATCAGATTAATTGAACAAAGCGCACCATACGTCGATTTTTTTTCTTACACTGTTAGAAGATTTTCAGTATGTATATATATAATATATAACAGATTAACCAAACCTTTATCCGTCCATTCACTGACATCTTTGATGAACGATCAGCGCAAAAACTATGAGAATATTAGAAACTAGATGATGTTCCGCTTTGGAACTCGCGATTGCTGGCCTTTTCTTACCCATTCTTACAGTTGGCACTGGTGTGGCGACCGATGGATATCCAACATGGTGTCCATTTATCGTATTGTCAACGGATAGAGGTTTGTTCTCCATTTTCTCCATCTCTGCTGAACCATACACGATCTCATCCTCCTCGTCGTAGAAGGATGGTCGTGCTGCTGTTTGCGTTTTTGCTGGGCCCGAGATTTCTAAAACAAACGACAGAAGACATTCTTTTTTGGATATTATATTTTTAGATTGAGATAAGAGAAAGAATTATAAATTGTTATTCGAATTTTATTTAATTGTAAATGAAAGTTGTGAAAAATTAAACGTTTGATCAATTATAAAAATTATTATTATAGTGATTGATTATATATATATATATATATATATATATATATATATATATATATATTATATATATACTAGATATACTAAAATGTAAAAAAAAAGAGAAAGAAAAGTTTATGTTAATAATGAATATTCACGAATACATACACAATATATTGATCTATTATTGTTTTGTGAAAAACGTTAAAAAATTGATTTTTTCTGCAGATACAGAATAATATCTCCTACTATAGAAAACAATACAACAATATATAGTAGAACAATATTACAAAATTATTGATTTTTTATCATTTATTGTATAAAATTTATAATAAAACTTATAGATGATGTTATATATTTTTTATGGATATTAAATATTGTTAAATAGTAATTGGAAAATAATTAAAAATTAAAAATGGATTTTTTTTTTAATTATAATCCTTGATATAATTTTTGTCATATAATATTCATTTAATTTTTAATTTTTACAAAATTGTATAGTACTTAGTAATAATTTAAATAATAAGACATTAGTTAGAATTCAAATAATTATTATTAATAAAATTTATATATATATATATATATTTATAATGTAAAAGTATTTATATAAAGTATTATATGTTACATATATTTATATAAATTCCATGTTTATGAAAGAATTCTATTATATAATTTTATAAAAAAAGAAAAAAATGAATCGATGAATATTTCGAATTTAAAAACCTTTTATTATAAATTTAAAAATAAAATTATGAAAATTATTAAAAATTAATCAAAATTTTTTTTTATCAAAAATACATAATTTTAGTAGATATTTATTCTTAAGAAAATTGAGAATTCTCTATGAGAAAATCAGAAACAAAACTGATATAAAGTTTGGTTACGATCGTGACTAAACAAAGTATTCCTGTACTTGATTAATTACAGAGAAAGCCTAAATTGGATAAAAGCAGCAAGAGGAAGAGAATACTTTGACTGAATGAAGCTCTTAAAAAACTTTAGCTAATTAAAGTCCTACTCATACTGAAGAAGTTTACTTTCTAATTTTCTCGTCTCTCATGAGCTTTTTGCTGCCTTTGCAGTAGAAGTCAAATATTTCAACTCAACTGATTCAATGATACTTCGAAAAGTAATAAATCAATTCATATCAAAAAATTTTAATTAAATTAATTATCAAATTTACATTATTATATTAAATTAGACAATAGAAATTTATAATTAATAGTCAATATACCTAATTAGACAATTAATTGACAAATTAAATAATAGATTATAATTTTTCTAAATGATTTCAAAAAATTATTATTTAAATTTCAATTAAATATGTATCTACATATACTCTATTATATTTAGATTATTTTCATTTCTTTTGAAATATAATTGAATAATATTTAAATATATATATATTGATTTCACTATAATTATATCACGAATATTAACATTTTTTATTTTAGCAATTAGTTATCGAAAGATAATATCTAAAAATCTTTCAATAAATCTTCAAATATATTCTAACTCTCAATCTCTTCCTTTTTCTATATTAAGCTCTTGCCTTATAATATCGGATCAGACTACTAATCGAATCACTAAATCCAATATTCAAATTGAGAAATGGATATAGAGATAGATAGATAAATAGATATAGTAGAGAGAAAGAGAGAGAGCGAAACTATCTTATCTCTCAATTTTTGAATATTATTTTTATGAGATACGATTCTTTAAAATATTTAAAAATATTTTATTGTTTTTTATTAAATATTATATTGTTAGGATTTAAAAATATGACTTCTAATATTTTTTTAAAATATTTTTTAACTCAATTATAACTCATAATATTTTAAATATAATGATTGAATATATCTATCTAATATAATCAAAATAAATTATAATTATACTTTAAAAATTGAATTATTTTACAAATATAGAAATATTTCGATTTTGAGTTATAAAAATTATAAAAATTTTTCTAACTATTTAGAAAAATCATCTAAAGAAATATATTTTATAAACAATTATCTAGAAAAATATCTTAATTGAATGATTTAATAGAAAAATTGAATGATTATTAGTATATTTGAACTTAATTACCAAAAATTATATGAAGAAAAAACAAATAAAAAATGTTAATTAATAATTTTGAGAAAAACAATAAATAAGATAAGATAAATATTTTCTATCTATTGTAAATATATATGTATATATATATATTATAAATATATATGATAAATAATCAGAAATATAATATAAATATAAAAGGATATTAAAAAATATACTATACTATAAAAGAATCTTATAAATAAAAAACTTTTTAATGTAATTCAAAATAATTTTTATATTTAATTATATATATATAATTTCTATATATAACTATTATTGTAAAAACATCTCAACAAAGTATTTATTTAGACTACATATAATATTTAGACTACATGTATTCAATTTGATCCCATTTCGACTCATTACCGATGCTTTCGTACTTAAACAAGAATCTATACTATTCTAAATAAATCCTTATATAACAACATTGATTCCTAAGATACAAAAGAATCCACGTGACATTTTATGAAGGGCATGGACCCTTCAAGCTGAGTGCATCGACTTCACGTGTTCCCTCGAGTGCTCTGACCCGATTGGAAGGATCGTATGCGCAAAGATGAGGATTGACCGAAAGGAGGCAGACATTGAGAAGAAAATCCTCCAGAGGATTCCGTGGAAAAGTGAGGATGCTTGTAAAGCGTGTTCGAGACGAGCTTCTTTTATTTCTATCACGATCAGTCTTTCATCCAAGATGCACCGACAGCCAACAATTTCCACTCGGATCTTCCGCAAAGACTCGTTAACCCATCCAGCCTAGCTGCGTATCACCCATAAAATAACACAGAACGGAGACGAATTTCCTGCAATAGCTATCAACCTAAGTAAGTTCTCGACAAGTCAACTGTCCTCGTTATCGTCAGGATTTTCGAATGTCACCAATTGTTAAATTTTACTCGTTGGACTGATCACTGATCTTAGTTATTATTAATTGGTTTGTTATTCCGCGGAATTGTTTTTTTTTTTTTTTTTTTTTTAGATTTTTTTAGATAAAATGAATCACCAAAATACCCACAAGTATTTTGATTGTTATGACAAGTCATGGTTATCTTCATCATTATAATTAAATAAATAGCATCTAAAAAAAGATTTTGATTTTATTAATTTATTGATATGATTATAAATGAATGAATATTCTTCTTTGTATATTATATATGTTTTGGAAATTTTTGTAAGTATGTAAACACTCCCAATATAGTAATAATTGGAATAATTAAAATTTATTTTGAAATGATTTTTTTTTAATTGATTAATTTTTTTTAATGATTTTATTTTTTTATTTTAAGAATATATTTTAAGAATATATTTTTTTAAAAATATATAGTGAATCATTTTAATTTTTAGTTTTTAGTTTTATTATTAGAATGAGAAAAAATAACTAAATTACCTCACAAAATAGAATTTTATTTTTCTATTTGAGATACAGAGAATTATTCCAATTATGTCTGTCCATCTTTATTTCTTTAGTTATTAGCATTTAGATTTTTGAAATAATAGACAATTTAACTTTTTTTTTGAAATATATAGAACAAATCATTTTAATGTGATCATTTTATTATTTTTAATAATAATAAAATAATAAAAATAATTATTAATATAATAATCATAATTTATTTTATAAGATAATAAATGATTTGTATTTCTTTTTTTTTAAATATAAAAGTATAAATAAAATATAAATTATTCTAATATAATTATATCAAATATTATAATTATTATTGAAAAAATTAAAATTTATTTTATGAGATAATGTGAGTTGATTTCAAAAAAAAATCAAAATGATGAAATTTGATTTTTTTTTTTTAAACTCAAAATCTTAATATTCATATACAATATACATTTTCTTATACAATTATCTATAATTTTTTTTTCATTAGCTGAAGAAAGTAATTATTTTTTTTTTTTTGCATATGAAAATTAAAATGCAAATAATTTTAAGAGGCCTTTATTTTGATAAATTGAATAATATTATAGAGTATTAGCAATACTAACAAGCTCTTATAATTTTGTTATAATAATTTTATTATTCGATAGTGATAATGTATTTCGATATACAATATAAATTATAAAGTGCATTTTCTAAAGCAATCAAAATCTATTATAAGTATTAGAGGTTGTCAAATATTAATGTAGATATTAATTCAAATCTTTAGAGAATAGTGTTTGTTATCATGTATAATTTTAAAATAATTGTATATATAATATAGAATTTATCATAAAATTTAATAGAATTTATATACTATTTGTATTTTAATTTTTAATTTTTATTTTTTTAATTAAAAATCTAATCTTATTTCTATTTAAACTTTTATATTATATATTTTATCTATTCTTGTACATATATATTTTGATGAATCTATTGAAAATAGAATTATCGTTAAAGGGAATATAAAATCATGCAATAAGCAATCTAAGTATTGTAACTTCAAAAAGAGATTCATTTTCATATATTATTCCTTCCTTTATTAATTTGAATACAAATTAACTAATAATTGTATAAAATTAATAATAATTATATAAATCTAAAAGAAAAAATTACTTTTATATTAAAATTTGGAAAATAATTATTTATTGTTATTTGTATCATTATTAGTAATAAAAATGAACAAAAGTAAAAGAAATAAGAAAGAGACAATATAATAAAAGTTTTGTTTAAAATTAAAAATTAATTTTATAATGAAAAATGTCAGAATTAATTATAAATATTGTGAATAAATTTATTTTAACATGTTATAGAGTATTATCTATAAAGTTGATTGAAAATAAATTCATGAATACTCACCATATAATCGAATACTGCTTTCAACATCACCAAGAGAATTTTTGGCCACACATTTATAATTACCTACGTCAGTTTTTTGCAAATTGCGAATAGTTAACATCATCCGAACCTCGAATTGTGATTTCATGATTGCTTGCACGTCGTGTTGTTGACTCGATATTATCATCGCTGCAATAAATAAAACGGACAATTTTTATAAAAATGACATTTATTTAAAAAACAAAAGAAAATTTATATTTTATTAATATATAAATTATGTTTTTGTATCAATTGTAATATGAAAATAAATAAATTTTTTACGGATCTATTGTGTACAAATTTTTGTCAGTTATATATATAATCTCACAAAAAATTCATTTAATCTAAAAAAAATTTTGATTTTAATGAAAATTTTTAAATTTTGTATTTGGACCATAATGGATTATACATAGAATTTATTTTTTTGACAAAAATATTTTAAATAAGTCTTATTTATTCTTAAATTTTTATTATTTTTTGTTGTGAAGAAGAATATTTTATTAAGAATATTTTATTATTATAAAAGTAAAATACATTATATTTAAAGTTTTGCTCTATATTTAAAAAAAAAACAGAAACATTGAAATTTTAAAAATTAATTATAAACAAGTAATAATAATAATAATAATAATAATAATAATATATTAACAAATTTTTATTAAAAATGAATTTTCATTGGTTTTGACTAATATTTATAATGTTTTTATTTCTCAATTTACCCGAATAATCAATTTTCTATTGAACTTAATAAGAGAAAAAAAAGTGAATTATTCATTGGTACATCTAATATATTCATTTTAGAATACATATATATACATATTTCTTTAATTAATGTACAAAATATACGTGTATTAACATAGTGATTATCCAATGGTAACAACAAGTGATAAACAATATTCTGTATATACAAATTTCAGCAAGCAAGAAGTACAAAGTGAAAACTCTCATGACTTATATACTATATTGTAGTACAACTTGTTACTCAAGCTCGCGTAAAGTATATGAAGACTTCTAGACTGAACTAGATCCTCAAAAGTAAATCAATTGAATTACAAATGTTCACTCTCCTTCGCCTTTTTCCTTCCTACTTAAAACTACCAAAGGTTAACAAATTTGTCTTCAATTTTCACTACAAAAGAAACCTACTCACCATTTCAATGGACAAGGAGTGTAAGATAAGGTGTATACATAGGTAGATATTCATATGTACGAGGTCGTCTGAGAATATTGCAAACGAGCGAAGGAATACGGAACGACGTATAAAAGTATACGAAAATTCACTTCTTAAACGTGCCGTAAGTCACCTTATTACAGTTTGAAATATTCGCGTATATGCTGTTTATATGTATAGAGTGTCCTATACAAGATAGAAAAATGATTTCATTTAATTTCAAAAATATAGAATACAATTTTATTTAAGCCTTCGTTTTTGAATAAATCAAGTAAAGAATTTTCTAGTTTTTTCGTTTTCAAGCAAAATAGGCTACTTCTCCGATTAGAATAGAATGAATAAGTTTTCGATAAATAAGCAAAAAATATATAATAAATTTTGTTCATGTAAAAATTAATTTTCGAGAAAATTGAATTTGAAAATTTATCGATTGTATAATTTCTTTGTTATATACATTACATATGGCCCGTAATTCATAATATAAATGAAATTAAAGAGACAGATTGGCTCAAAATAAAATAAAAATAAAAAATAACAAAATCGTTTTCGAATCAAATTTGAAAATTTTGTACATATAATTGAAGAAATTAGATAATTTCTTATAACAAATAAACTATCGATAAAAAATTATTTTACATATGAAAATATATTTTTTCATTTAAAAATTAATTTTCGAGGAAATCGAATTTCAAAAAAATTTAAAGATATGATTCTATTTAATCTCAATTTTCACAAAAATAAAAATTTAAATGATAAAATTTTGTTCTATGTTTATTTATTTCCATATAGAATAATTTTAATTTTTTTTAATTTTCAAATTTAAAATTTTTAAAATTTTTTTTACAAATTTTATTCAAAAACGAAGTTTCGAATAAAGTAAAGAAGTCGAATGAAAAAATTGTTTATTTGTGACTTATTTTTTCACGTAAATTATCTCTTCCATGCTTTTTCTAAGTCATAATTTGTTAACAAAGTCTAAAAGAAATTTTTCGCTTGAATTTTATTTCGAAAAATTTAAATTATACATTTTTCGAACATTCTGTATGTATATACGTAAACAAAATAGAGAAAAAGGGCTACCAGATTTTCTATGCGAGGTGAAAATTACATACGAATACATTGAGACGAAGTGTTTCGTAGAAGTTGCACTGAAAGTATGTCTACAGGTACCAGGGTACAAACTGCACGGAGAATATATTTACGAACGGCCGAGTGTAATTCACTCCTGCATTCGTCTGTTACTTTTTGTCAACTTCCTGCAAGGAAATATTAAATTTGTTAAGGATAGAAAACGTATTCTGTTTCTTATTGTGATTCCATATTCGAAAATAGAGATTGCAAATAAACGATTATGTTTTATAGGAATTAATATACTTAATTACAAAGTGATCTTTTCGCTAAGATAAATAATCTCTTGATTTCGTTATTTCTGATGAAAATGAGTGGAAATTATATAGATTTTAAATACGTATCAACCTCCTCAAGATTGAGATATATTGTTATGAAATATCAAAGAGATGATATTTTCAAAACGATTGTTAAATAAAATAAAATATTATTACTATAAGTTCTTGAAATTTTAATTTTTTCTTATTTAGAATAATTTTAATTTGAAAAAATTAAATATGTAAATAATACATCCATATTTACATCTGTCTAATTTTTAATATAGAAATATATGGATATTATATATTAGTTAAATTGTAATAAAAATATGATTTTATTTATAAAATTTCATTTATATTTGCAGATATTTGAATATATAAGTATACTTATATTGAAATTGTAATGAAGATATTATGAGTAAATTGTAACATCAAGATTGTATATATTTCTATATTATATAATATATTATATCACAATTGCATTTAAATTATTAAATACTCCATTTCATTATGTCTACAATAATAATCAATATTTTATTTTATAAATTAGAAAATTCTTGAATTATAAGATAAATGAATATACATATAAAATGTACCAATTAATAATTTGTTTTTTTTTTTCTCTAATTAAATATTGATTTAGAACTTTGATTATCTAAAACAAGTGAAATTTCTCTAATAAACTGTCTTTCGAATAATTAGAAAGAAAATTTGTGAATACAGTTAGAAATTAAATAATTTTCAAATATGAACGTTTAAAATAATATATACATAATGAAAGACATAGTATATGTAAAATAAATTAATTTTAGTAAGTAAGTAGTAATTGTTTTTAGATATTCTTCTAATATAATATTTTTCAGAATCTTTTTACAATTTATTTCAAATATATATATAATATATTTCATATAAAATTATTAATATATTTTAATATAGTTTAAATATATTCTTTTCATATATTTAGATAATTGAAATTTGGATAATTATTTTAGTATTTTTACTATATTTATTTTCTATAAGAATTTTCTGAATTCTTTAAAAAGTTTTAAATATAATTACAATTGTTTTGCAATATTTGAAGTTATCTTTTTGTTAAATTAAAAATTTCTAATCGAAAATCTTTCGATAAAATAAATTTATCAAATTGACTATAAATTTCAAATTTTAAATAATGTTCAAATATTTTTGTGAGCAACTGTACATATTTATATACGTATTTATAGAATTATATTTATAGAAGATTTAAAAGTATTGACATATGAATGATATGACAAAATATATCAAAAATAAATTATATCAATTATAATATTCAGAAATTATATTTTTATTCTATTTCCATTTATTAAAAATTATTTATTATCAGATACTTATTTATAACTTATGATTTTTAGTCATTTAGTCATTTATAAAAATTTTAAATATATCGAAAAATAGATAAAATTTTCATTCATTTTATTATATATAGAGATAAGATTCGAATAGCTTCATTTATTTATATATCGATATAAATATCATTAAATAATAGTCAATTGAATTTGAAATATTCGAACAGTTTTTCTTTTTATCAGATAATCCTTTAGTCTTTATAACAGAAATAGTAGAAAAACTAGATAGCTTTCTGCTCAGATCTTGATTTGTATGAAATTAGTTTTTCATGATATCGATTTTTAAAGGAAACGGATAAGATGCGATCTGTAATTATATTAATGTTGACGGAGTGATTTTTGGGTTCCTATTTTTGATTGATAGATCGAGCGCACTTTTAAATTGATTAGTATAAGAAAATGTCATAAATAAAATGCATTATTATATTATATAATGCGTATTCTTTGCATCTTAAAATATATCAAAGAATAAAACGAAAATTGAAGAAAAATAATATTAATTGATATTATATACATTTAATATTACATTTTTATAACAATTATATTACTTTTATACAAAATAAACTGAAAATTTAAAGAATTTTAAACAAAATTTAAAAATTTAAAAATTAAAAAATAATACTGAAAAAGCTTCTTTCATATAGTTAAGTTTTACTCTTTCTGTTATAAAAATGAATATGTTTAATATTTTACTTTTCATTTCATTGTGCATTCAGAAAATAATATTTATCAAAGCTTAAAAAAATGTATAATATATGTTTAAAATGATTTCTGCATGTTTTAACGAAATTAAAATTATAAATTCTTGTTTCTTTAGAAGAAAGACATATATTATTATTTTTAAATATGATTTTTTTTATTATATATATATGTTAATATATTTATGCGACACTTTTAAAGATCGAAAAAATACAAAAGTTGGTAAATAAAAATATTTATCAACTTTATTAATATTATTTACTAAAGTATAAGCAATTTAATTCATGTTAGATGAAACAAAGCAAGGACAATGTAAAGGAGATAAAGCGATTTCTATTCACGTTTTACCTTTTATTTAATGCAAACTTAAATTATTTATAATTTAATAAATAAGACTCAATTTTTTCAATTCATTAAGATATTTATATAAAATTTTGTTTTTTGAAAATAATAATAAAATAATAATAAAGCTTTAAATGAAGAAATTTTATTCCATATTTTAGTTAATTATTTATGAAAAATTAATTTAAATTTCTTTTTGAATATATATTATATTGAGATATCTTATATATGTATAACATAGATATAAAAAAATTTAATTTTAGTTATACAAGGAATCAGAAATAAAAATAAAACGATCTCATTTTCGATGTTGCGATTCAATTAAATGAAAAACAAATATTTCATTCATTACATATAAATATAATTAATAAGAAAATAATATTTACCTATGATTTTGGTAAATAGAATTTCGGTAAATAGATTCTCAAGTAATATTTGCTTATGGAAATATTTCAATTTTCAAATATTTATTTGAATTTATTGTATTAACTCTGCTCTGCAATTATTATTTAATATATATAATCATTTGATTTTGATAAGATTATTACATTTTAATTTGTACGTAATTTAAGAAAAAAACAAAAATAAATAAAATGAAATTTATTTTTTAGAATAAAACATGAATTTAAATTATCAAAGTATTTTGTGATTCACCACAATCTTATGAAAACGTTTTCTTATATACATATATCAAAACGTGAAAAATTTAGAAAAAAATGTAGAAGTTTCAATATAATAGTGTAATAATTATTTTCTAACTTAAATATTAAAAATATTGAGATAAGTAAAATATTCGATTTTATAATTTTTATACTATATTTTACAATTTAACCTTATTTTTTTTATTTCAAGTTAAAATGTAAATAATGAAGCTTTTTTAAAATGTCTATATGTATATATAAAATAAAAGGTTTTAGATAATTTTAGATTAAAATAAAATGGAATACATAAAAGATATCTGGTTACAAACAAAATATTTATTGAAAAATTATCTATCATTAAAAAAAAAAACTCAGAAAAGAATTGAATAGTTTCAAAGAAGTAATTAATATTTTTGTAGATTATTAGGTAGTCATCGCATGAAGATGACATATATTTTTTAAATGAAATTATGTAATTTTAAATACAATCGATATTTCTACAAAAAAATATTAATTTAATTATTAATTATATTAATTTAAAAAATTAGAAGATATTGAAGTTTGCAAAAAATTGTTATATAGAAAATAAAAAACGTGATTCTTATTTATTACTCCTATTCTTTTTGTTTTGTATATATTAATATAATAATATATAATATATATTAATATATTAAATTTGACAAATTTAAATTATATCTTCTAAATTAATAATTTTTCAAGACATAAATAGATTTTATAGTCGAAATCGATTACTATATTTAAAATCATATGATTTTAAAAAATTTAAAAGACTGTCTTTCATTTCTACTTGATTATTGAAAAAATTAATTATATTATGTCTCTTTCAAGTTTTTAAATATTCACTTGTCTGAATTGTTTTTGTGATATAGTTTTTCAATAAATTTTATTTAAGGATTTTATTTATTAAATTTTTTTTATTTAAGGAATATTTTATGTAGAATAAAATGAAAATATTTTTTGCGAAATATACATATTTATTTTGTTTTAAAATTATTTGATTGAATAGACATATTAATTGTTGACCTATATATAAACGCATCAGCATGGAAAAAGAAGATAATATTTGTATGATTATTCATAAAAAATTCTAAATTTTTAGTTTTTATAATTATATTTTATGTTTTATATTTTAAATGTTAAATGTTCTATTCATCTTTATAATTATTTTATATTGATTAATAGTTTTCATCTTAAAATTTAAAGTTTTATATAGATTAATAATTTTCATGAATAAAGGTTTTGTAATTTTAAATAATTTTAAATGAATATTTTGTATTTTATCCTATTTTGATGAGATTTAATATTTACTTTTAAAAAAATCTCATTTTCCTTCCTCATTTTCATTTTCCCAATTAAATATTTTTTTCTCATAATCAAAGATCTATTTAAAATTCAAAACAAAAAAAAAGAAACAAAATGAAAGAAATATTCACAATAAATAACATTTTTACTTTTCGTCTTTTTTCAACATAAAAAAGTTAAATTTCATTTTACCCTATTCTTCATTATAAAATAATCAATAATTTCAATTTCTCGCAATGTTACACAAAAGATTAGAAATTATCAAAAAAGAGAATCTTACCGTTATCCTTGACCCAATAATTAATCGACTTGGGCGAAGCCTCGACAAAACATTCTAGGACCACATCTGTACTCAGAGGAGCACCTACCAGTTGATTAGGCACACGAATTACCGGCGAGACTGTGAAACAGAATCTCAGATAGGATTTGTAGTATAATATTTCCCTTCGTTTCGTATAGAATGCGATCAGTAAATTACCAACCACTATTACGGTGTAATCATTATTACTCACAATGAACATTGATAAAAATACGTTTGCTGACCGCTGGTGGCACACCGTTGCTCGCGATACAAAGATAGACACCCATTTCATTTCTTGAAATCTTTGTCAGTTTCAGCTCTTCGCCCTGGTATTCGCTCACTCCGGACACTAAATAAGATAATTATTCGTAAAGATTTTATTAATCTGATTAAATAGCTTATTAATTTTTTAAGATTTTTATTATTTTTATGTAATATAATGATAAAATATTTATATATAATACATATTTATATATTTTTATTATACATATCTATGAATAAAAAGAAAATTATTGTATATGTAAAGGCAAACTTTTACTAAAATACATATTTGATATCAGGATTGGATCTTTTTTATCTGAAATAGAAATAAAATATAAAGAGAAGAAATTATTAATTTAGATAAAATAAAAAATAAATTTATTAAAAATAAAGATGTTTGAAAATAATTTATGAAATCTTATTTGAGAAATAAATTATTTTCAATTGATTTATTTATCAAATTTTTGATCATAAAAAATAATATTAAAATTTTCTAAAATAATAAATTAAAAAACATTATATTTCAGATCAACGATATTATGTAAATAAAAAAAATATGAAAAGAAATATGAATATTATTTTAGACTTATTTTAGATCCATGTACAAGAAAATTATTCTATTACAAAAAAATATTTTTATATTTTTATAATGAAATCAAATAACAAATATTAAAATAATTTATTTTTCAAATGAATTATATAATAAAATAATTATATATAATTATCATTATAAAATGAAGTAATACAAATAAAAAATAAAATAGAAATTTTGATGAATAATATTTTAAGAATTATAAACAATTTTTAAAGAACATTTATAAAGAAATTTAATAATAATAAAATATGAATTTTAATTGCATGCAATTCAAAATAAATATCTTAAAATTGTTTAAAAAATATTTTGTATAGATACGAAATCATATTTTCTATTCAAGAATTTTCGAATTTTTGAACTTTATATATACTTTATATATACTTAAAAAAGTCTATTTCAAACAAATATTATATTTAAACATTTTTTAATTATTCACTTCATAAGCGTTACACTAAAATTCATTTATACCGACTGAGAAAAAACTAGTCGAGAGTAAACGTTTTAATGCAATTTGTTACACCTGTTCTTTCTCTCTGCCAGAGTATTGCACAGAGATACAACCTATCCTTTCTCTCGCTATTCTTAATGTGCTTTGCTTTAAACTTGCGAAAACATCGATTCTCTAGAAATTTCGAGGTATAAGAGTAGCTTCATAAACTCGTAAATCTTTGATTTAATTACGTAATAGCGCAAAATGATATGATCGTTCGCTGGAATAGTAAACGTATATCGTGTATTTCTCAACTTTTCATTAATAATCGCAGGATTCTGTCTAAATGTTAATGACATTAAAATTTACCATTGTTACGTAGAAATTTTCTTTATTAAAATTTACAAAGGTGCTCGAGGTTGTCATTTCTCTTCAAGATGTTATAAGAATTAGTTAAGGAAACTGTATTACTTTATCGTTTGAGATGCTGTCATTACGATATAATATAATATCACTATAATGTAATTTGTTCATTAGAATAAACGAACGTCTTTTCGTATAGATAAAATTTAATAATTATTTTATAATATTCTAAATTACATTACAATATTACAAATAATACAAATTTACGAAGATGATTGAGGATATCACGAAATAATTTTTTGTATGATATTTATATGAAATTATGTTAAAAATCCTTGAATTGAATAATAAGAAAATAATATGGTATTTGATAATAAAAGCTATTAATAAGAAATAACAATAATAAAATATTATTATTCTCTATTTAAATGATTTTTTAATATATTATCAAAATCATCACATTGAATAAAGTGAAAATTTGTGAAAATTTTAATTAGTAGTTATTATTTATTAAAAAGTTATTAAACTAACCTAATTCAATCCAAATAAAACAAATTCAGAAAATAAATAAATAATTTTATTTGATATGAATCAATTTATATTAATTCTAAATTTAATTTCATCTCAAAATTAATCAAATTTATTTAACTATAAGATTTAATGATTTGGATTAGTTTTAATCTATGCCCATCAATTGTCTAATAATTTTGATGAAAATTAACTAAATTATTTCGAAAAAACATTTTTTTTTAATAATTTTTTTAATGAACAACGATTGCCAAATAAAAAAAATCTTCACAATACTGATCAGAATAATTACAACATATATAACAATTATATATAACAATTATCAAAAGTAAATATCTTTTTGTAGTAAGTAATAAGAAAATATTTGAAAATCTTACAGTAGAAGAAAATTTTTTAGCAATTTTAAATTATTATATTTAATATTTGCAAAACAATATTCTATATATTGTTTGCGGATCAAATAAAAAATAAACTATTTATTGTTGATTTTGGATTCATTATTGTTTTCCATATATAAAATATGAATATAAAATGACTTTGTATTTATTAAAATGATTTATAATATGAAATAATATATAAAAAAATATCAATATACATATTCTTTTCATTATTAATAAGAGAAGAATAAATTAATAAATTGTGTATTTTATTATTTATTATTAATACAAAATAATTTCTTTGATGTTTGTGTATATCCAGAACAGAATAAATTTTAAAAATTCGAAAGATGAAGATTTAATGATCAATATTTATTGTGTAAAAAGAAAAATATTTTTTTAATCACGTTTTCTTTTTTAATTTTAACCCAGAATAATAACTTTATAAGAAATATTTTTCAATTCCCTAAAGTTAATGAAAATGAAACTATTCTTTCCTCACTTCAATTATATTTTAACTTGTTTATTTTGAATTCCTCGTAATTTTATTACACTGTGGGGGGATTAATTTTACGTAAGGAAAACTGCAGTTGAAAAGCAAACTTCCGTAAATCCGTCGAACAGCTTGTTAGCTGTTCCAACGGAAATCGCTAATTAATGAGCTTGTAAATCATAAATCATCGAATTCCGTTTAAATTCCCGACAAGGCTAGATTAACATGGTATAACGTCAGTAATTACAAAAATATAACTTGCGACTTGCCAAGAAACCCATCTCTTCAATAAATTAAAAATTAAAAATGAATAGTCAGAGTTATGGATGAAAATTCAGAATGATTTGAAGAAAACTCAAACCTTATATTACTATTGAAAACTATATGAAGAATATTCAATTTATCATGATCCAAAATAGGAGAAATAGAAGAAAAATCATAATATAATATTTAAAATTTGAAACAAATGACATTAAACAAATAGTATAACGTAAGAAAATAAAATATTTTATTTTAATAATATTTTTTAAAATAAGATACTTAGATAAGATAAAATAAGATTTTATTTAAAATATTGGCTCATCTAAAAAATATAATGCGGATTTTCTTTATTCGTTCTTTAATTTAAAATCTAAGAGTTTGTATGCAAAAAATTGATGCAAACAAATTATAATAATAACGGTAAATAATATTTTTTTCACAAAGAAAAAACATTCGATTATTTTCAAATATTATTTAAAATGTATTGTATCAAATATAATACATATTTCATTTTCAAAATTATGTTAAAATAAATGATTCTGTTTTGATTCATACAAAATTGAGGACAAGTCTTATTGGATGATAGAGTTTTAGACTCTGTACAGGTTCACAACTTTTCTCCCGCAATATCCAATAATTATCACCATTGTAGGCCAACAATAAGCTACCCCCTTTGCACGTAGTCAGGGCCACTGCACTTAGCACGTGTTGCAACGGGTGTGCCCGCATACATCGTCGACAGTGCGCTGTAATTCGCCTGCTATTAGTAACACCATGCTGAAGTGAATACTAAATACATCGTTTAGGGTGAAACATCTACGTAGAAATGATGGAGGAGCAACTATGTTTCTATCCATCAAATATTATGCGATTTTACGATTCACTATCTGTCGATCGTTTTCACCAGGCTGACTATCCAACGTTCTATATCCAACGATTGCGTTTTGTATTCAACGGGGTTATTACGCGATATTTCGAGTGCGTAATAGAGTTGTATGAATGGCCGGTGATATTGTTAAAGGGCTGCACTATCTCGAGAGTGTATTTCTTTCTTTTTCGTTTTTTTTTCTCTTTCAGTAGAGGAACGTTTAATTTTGGCATGGGTAAAATGAATTGTCGAGAATAAAAAATAAAACTTGAAATATTGTATAATTTTTGCAATTATCGTTAGAAAGAGATTCAATGTAAATTATTATGTTAATTTTTAAGAAATTAGAAATAATAATTAGAAAAATTTGTTAGTTTCTTTTTAGAAATTAATTATTAAATTATAAAAAAATAATAATAAGAATAATAATAAATAATGAATAATATAAATTTATTATTTCATTTTGACATTTACTTGATATTTTTAAATATTTTTTTGATAAAAGTTACTTTTAATAAATATTGAATGGAAAAATGTAATTAAAACTTAATTAGTTTGAAGCTAGACGTGTGAAAATTTTTTATTCATCAAAAATATAATCACTATAGTTTTCTAGAATTTCTTCCAATATTCTGAAAATATTTTGAAATTATTATGCTCAATTATGAAATAATTCAGATTTTGCTTAAAAAAAAAAAAAAAAATGTGAATTCTATTGTCTTCGCAAAAATGAGAATTTTTTTCTTATTCAAATTTTGTAATTTATATTTCACTTTAAAAATGTGCTTCATTGCTACGTTAATATCAAATATATATCAAATATCCATAAAAGTAAAACAATTTGATATGTAAATATAAATATTTACAATTTTTGAAAAATATTTTATTATTTTGGTATAATTATTAATGAAGAATTTTCTTATTTTTTTTTTATTAAAACATACAAAACAAATATATTTATGAAATATATAATTAATGCAAATAATTACTTTTCTAAAATAATGAATGTGACAGTAAATATTCTAACAGTATTTAATCTGCTAATAATAATTGAGATAAAAATAATTCAATTGTTATGAATAAAAGTAATATCTTTTGAAATATTTTTGTTAATTAATGAATTTATAAATAGTAAATAGAAAGATTTGAGAGTTACAAAAATATTTTCAGTAAATATAGCGAATAATAACAAATAAAACATATGTTTTTCATCAAAAATTTATGCAATAATATTGCAATCTGAAATTATATTATTAACCTTTCTACTCTATAATATGCGAAATTACATATGAATACATTATATAATTTATTCTAATAAAATTTTTTTATAAGATAAGACATCTGAATTGAAACATAAATATGTAATAAATATTTTTAAAAAATCACTCGCATTTTATCGTGAATACGTTCTATAAAAATTTGAGGCTTCTATCGAATTCCTTACAGCGTGTTCTACAAAGTGTTACTTAACAATTTCTCGAAAAGTTACGTTTCCCGCAGGCAGTTCGTTCCGCGAACGAATCTCTATGTTCGCGGCGAAATAAGGGAATTAAAATACCGAACTAAATCCACCAACTCCTGTGGCTGGTTCCGAGGAAAACATAATTGTATATTCCATGTTATATCAGCGAAATAGTAGAAGAGCGTCATCTATATTAAATCTTACCATCAGACTTCTGGTTCAAGACGCTTCCTGCAAATGGCTTCCGAATTACAATGTTCTTCCCGTCTTCTCTTTTCCACGATAGGCGGGGTGGGGGTACGCCTCTTGCACGGCACGTTAACTTCACCTGTACGTGTTATGAAACTAGAATTATAAAGAGAATCGACTTCGTTATTGCCGCCCGCAGTGTGGGGCCGAGTCACGTATAAATATATTTGGAAAAATTAGGATCCATGCACGGTACCCTAACCGAATTTTATTCGCTCAAGATTACACATACAGAGTATTGCAAAAATGTAGCAACATTCGTTAACTGGAAATTCCTCAGGCAATTTCAAGCAACATTTTCCTTTACAAAAACTTTCATTGCGGTTTTGTTAACGAATTATTAATAAAAACACTAACCAATAACGTAGCCTTGATTATATGCCAACCGAGCATAAATAAATCCAAATAAAATAATTATATCGAAGAAAGTACATTGAATATTTTTTTATCGATAAAAGCAAATATTTTTTTATCGATGAAAAATTATATCGAATTGTATCATGAAGAGTGAATAAATCATATTCAACATACTTTTTTGATATATGTTGCTTGAATTTGTTCAGTACATAGTTAATGCTCGAAGGCTATGCACTTCGTGATTAACCAATATTTTTTGCTAATAATTTGTTAATAAAGCCGAAAATTTTTGTAAAGGAAAATATTATTTGAAATTACTTCAGAAATCTCCAGTTAATATTTCTACATTTTTGTGATATTCTCTGTATATTTAGTCGATGAATAATTCGAAATTGATCAAAAAAAGATAAAGAAATCACAGAAAAGAATGAATAAGGAATTGAAGAAATAAAGTTAAAATTGTTATACAAAGTTTGAGATTTAAATGAGAAAAATGTATTTAAGGAAGGGTCTAAGAGATTATAAAAAGAAATGGTTAATATAAAGAGATATGTACATATAATATAATATAAATGATAAGAGATATATAGAGATATTAACATTGAGTAAATAAATACCTCTTCTAAAAAAAAGTGAATAAAGAAGGATATTTCTTAAGGGATTGAAACTATAAGAAAAATATTTTTATGAAAATTGATTGGTATAAAAAGATTATTAAATCTATTTTTGAATTTTTTATATCAATTTTATATTGATTGAGCTTTCTATATTTTATAAATTGATGAAATGATGATTTTTTTACAAAAATCGGATAACAACTCGAATTTTGAATTTGAACATATTTATTGTACGATTTATATTTATTATAATCGTAATATACAAATGATATAATTGAATTGAAATTTATATATTAATATTATTAAAATTATTAACATTATAAAATTGTTATATAAAATAATTAACAAAAAATTTTTTTAAAATAAAAAAGATTTAACTTATTTATCAACTAACTGGATAAGAGATTATGAAATATTCTTAGCTTTTCTGAATAGAAATTTTGTGTTTAGAAATTATATAATTATATAAAAGTCACTAATATTTTTTTGTCTTTAATAAAATCATATACAATCAAATCTCAATTAAATAAATTTTGAATTGAAAAATATAAATTTTCAAGTTACAAAGATTTGTATTTAAATTTCGAAATTTTCTAAAATTATTTGTTTGATTTATTTGTTTATAGATATAGATATAACTATATATTTTAAAACTTTTTAAGTTAAAAAACAAAAACAATATTTCATATTTTTTCTTTCTTATATATCTTTTATTTATTATATTTCTTTTTTTTTTTACAGAAATAAAATTAATTATTTTCATTAAAATTTTAATTATGAATATATGCACTATACAATATTTTCATTTTTATTTATTTTGAAAAATTTATTTTATTGCTAAAATAATTATTATTTATCTTTTAAGAAATTGATTGGTTAGCATTATTGCAATAAATCAATTTGGTTTCTTACTTATTTAATTATTACTTTAATTATTATTTATTTAATAATTTTTATATATAATAATTTTATTCATATATATAATATAGTATATAATATATATTAATATATTAATATGTAGTATATAATATAATAGTATAGAAAGATCAAATTTAAAGGTTTAAATTTTAAAATAATAATAAATATTAAAATAATTAAATAATTAAAAAAGGTTATTATAATAGTCATAAATAATTTTTATATATACATATTGTATATATATTGTACAGCAATAATTAAGAAACTATTTTTATTTAATTAAATTTATTTAAATTTAAATGATTTTAAAATTTCCGTGACGAACTATATGGAATTAAATTAAAATTTAAAAGTTTTATGCGATACATTTTAATTATTATTGGAGGACTTTCTGTTTAACAGTTAATGAAACATATTTATTTTCCGATCTAATAATTATTTTATAATTATTATATATAGTTTATATTTAATAGACATTTTGAAATTATTAAAATTTTTAATTATAAAATTACGAACATTTAACATAAATAACTTATGCTAAAGAAAATCATAAATAGTTTGAATTCGTAATATTCTTTACTTCTATAATAAAATTTCGTGAAAGAAAATATATCATAGGAGCAGAATAAATTTTCATATCTTAGAATAGAATAATTTTCCTTTTTTTTTTTTTTTTGAAAGAAATAATACTAATTTTGCAGTATACTTTTGCAATCAATTATTAATGATCCTATTTCAAAATTGACTAATTGATAAAAGAGATATATAAAAAAATTATATCGAAAATTTTGCAAAATCATATAACATATCATAATATCTTAACATATTTTATAATATCTTATAAAATTTTGAATGAAATTCAATGTTAATATTAAAATTGTATAAAATTTGAAATTGTATATGATATTAATTTTTTGATTTTGCATCCAATATCTTTTTATGCAAACTAACATTAAAAAAAATTATACAAATAATAAAAAAAATATTCTAAAGTTCTAATTTAAAAAAAAACAATTATATTTTATACATGAACAAAATCATATCTCACAATGATTTTGATAAGAATGAAATTGGTATGCAGAATAAACTATTTCACATCAATATTCTTCTATTAATTATTTAATTGAATATACAATAATTCATGAAAATATTTGAATATTTAACATATTCATATATTCTTTATGAATACAATATATATATTATATCAATAAATAAATTTGAAGATGTATAAATGTATTAAAAATGAACTGTTCAAATATTCTGCCAAGTGCTTTAATAAATATTTTATAACTTTTTATGCATATTTCTGAATTTGTTTTATATTTTATCTATATATAATCTAAATCATATTTATTATTTAGGTGTTCTACATACGCACAATCTTTCATTCAAATCAGAATATTTGAATTAGATTAATTTTTATATAAAATAATGTTCAGATATTTCTATGAACCAGTGTACAATACAAATAGAGAATTATTATTTTAAAATTTAAGAATAAAAATTACAATAATAAGAAAAACAATGTAAAGATAGACTAAATATGACAAATATATTATTAGAAGAATTATTAGACTGTAGACGAAAATTATTCCTATAGTTAACAATTATTAAATTTTTGTTAGTTAGTTTTCGAAAGCAATTTTTTTGCATTTAATTTTGTATTTCAATTATTGATTATTTCTACATCCATATGTATATCCATATGTTATCTTCGAAAATTTTATGAATTAATTTATATCACATTTAACGAATATATTGGAATATTTCCATAACAATCGTGTTCGATACGAACGAACGAAATTCGTATTGTTAAAGTATGAGAAAACTTAAAAAAAAAAGAGAAAGAGACATGTAAACATTAGCATCTAAACACTTCTTTTATGCCCTAATGGGTGAGTGACAAATGTATTATTTTACATGTATGAATTTATTCTTCCTATATATGTATTTTTGAATCATATGAAATGATAGAAGATATTTGAAAATGTAATGAAACATCAAATATAAGTGATTTGTTAATATCAGAATTGAAATTTATTATAATTAATAATTATTATAAAAGTAAATTATCATTGAATGAAATTTTTATTTTATTTTTAAGTAAAATTAAATGTATTATTATTATACAAGATGAGGAATTTATAAAACAGATCATCACAATATTTCGGATTTATTTATTTGTTATTAGCGTTAGAAGATGTGTCAGATCAAAATATTAAGTATTAAGAAGCATATAATTTGACAATTAGTGAAGTTTTTTGAGAAATGAATATGATAAAGATCATATGAAGATGAACTTATTTTTTAAATAAATAATTTTTTTATATATTATGTAGTAGAGTGACTTAAGTAGAATGATTTAAGATCATTCAAGAATATTGAATAATAAAATACTTTATTTATTTATGATATTATATTATATTATTTCAGATTCTTGAAAATTGTTTATAATATATTATAAATATCTTATCATGTATATACTTTTTTATTTTATTTCTTTATATTATTTTATCTTAAATAATATTACTTAAATAATTATTTATTTACTTGAAAGATAAATTAGTTTAATTTTTAATATTTGTTATTTTAAATTTTAAATTTGTATATTTACAAATTTGCATATTTACTTATTTATTTTTTACTCATTTCATTATGAAAATATACAAGATGTTTTGTTACAACTTCTATTGCCCAAAGCATCTTTCCTTGTATTAGACTTTTGAATTTTGTACATCTTGATCTGAGATGAAACTTGTATTTCTTATTAGTGTAACGGATTTCTCAATTTCTTATTTCTCGGCAAATGAGAAATCAGATTATATCTCTTGAGAAGAAATTAAATTCTTGAAAAGATTGAAATTAAAATATAAATTCTTGAAATTAAAATATTACATTTATAATTTTCAATAATATTTCTAATATTTGCGAAAATTTTAATACATTTTGTTAAAATGAAAAGATCAGACATTAAATATAAGCAATAAATTTATTTATTTAATAAAAAATATTTAAAAATAATTTTCTTATTTTAAAATAATTTTTTAAAAAGTATTAATCAATATACTTTTTTTTATGATAAAATTTGTAACTATAAAAAAAATTTGATTTGATTATTTATAAAATAATAAGAATAAATAAAAAATTTATTATATAATATTAATTGATTTATTATAACTTTTTTAGATTCTTTAAATTAAGATTATTAAATTAATTTTTGAAATTCGAAAAATATTTTACAATAGAATATTAATTATTTGAATTAATTGAGACATTAATTCATTTGAATAAGCAATTTTTCAGATAATCAGTTATAAAGAATTTTTGTTAATACATTAGAAAGCAAAAAAATTAAACAATTTTCAATTTTCATGGATGTTTTATATGTAAAAAAATATGTAAAAGTATGCATTATAAAAAATAAATTAATCATTATTAAATATATCAATTCAAATATATTATAATATATAAATATATAATAATAAATATATTTATCTTGATGTTTGCACCATTCGAATAACCAAATATCAAATAATCTATTTATTGAAACTATAAAGTAATTATAAAATTTTTCTAAAATTTCTCGAGAAAAAGCATTATTTTTTAAATATATAATTATTTTACGTATAATATATAATTTATTTTACATATAAATACGAAAAAAATATAAGTTTTATCATTTGTTGTTTTTTTTTATTTTATATTATTATTACTTTAAAATTACTTTATATTTTTAAATTATTTGAAAATTTATTTTTCAAATAAAATTTTTAAATTAATTTGCAAATATATTTATTTCAAACAAATTTATTTTTTATTTTATGTAAAATAATTATATATTTTTTTTATTTGAAATAAAAAATACTCAATCCTAATATTTTATCTCAAATATAGATATATTTCATTTGCAGCTGAGAGAAATAATGGGTTGAAATTATTTTTTAATTATATAAATTTTTAATTTTCAAAACTGAATTTTAAGTTCATTCCAAATTTTATTACGTTATAAACGTTTCATGAATTTTTAATTAAAGTTAAGTTTAAATTCTGTTTTCAATGGTAATTGTATTTTGGAGAAACGATATTTAATGTTATATAAATACAAAGTGAAAAATTCGATGAATTTTCACTTCGCAAAAAATTCATTAATCTGATAATATTATCCAATTTAAGAGAAAAACAAAAAGTATAAAATGATGAAAACTGCTTGTCCTGACAAAATGAAACGAAAGACAAAGTTCGAATAATCGAGGTTACTCCCGCAATTTAATTTCTCCGGGACAAGATAAAGTTCTTTCTATTGGCTTAAAGAATATCGGGTTCCAGTTGATCAAATCGTAATCAACTTATCATTAGACAATAGTCAATGTTCCGTTCGATCCACGTTTCATTCAAAAACTGATTTTCAAGTGCACGCTTGAATTCAATTGATTTGAACTACATTTTACAGTATCTAAAAATGAAATCGGCTTAAAATTTCGTTCATTTCCGCTATGAGGTTCTTCATCGGCTCATGCTCTTTAATATATCTTTAATAATCTTTAATTATCTTTAATAACATCTTCCGTTTCGATAATTTTCCCATGTGGAATTTTTTTATCTCTTTTATTTTTTATCTTTGGAAGCCATATAGTGTTCCACATAGTAGAAAAAAAAACAAGAAAAATACATAATCAATTTTCTATTCGTATACGAATGTGTTGAATTCTAATGAGCAACATAGATCATTCTGATATTTAATTTCATATTTTGTGTCTAATAACAGAGTTGCCGTGAAAAATTTTACTATTGGAAAAGCAAGAGAAAATATAAATGATGAAGGAACTTAAATGGGGAAAATTATAGATATTTTATTTGTATTGTCAGCAAGGAAAAAAGATCATCATTACAATGTAGAATTCCATTTATGAATCTTGAAAGGGAAAAAATATGCTCATATAATAGAAATCCAACTAATTTTTTAATTTTTAGATGATGATGATTTTATTTGATTAATAGGAATTTTCATTTATATAAGAACTTCATGAAATTTTTGAAATTAATTTTCTCTAAAATTACATAACAATATATTAAATATAAATTTGAAAACAATTTTGTAAACATGATAATTGTTTGATAGTTATTAATGATTTAATTTTTTATATTGTATCATAAATTTATTTTGTATCATAAATTTAATATACATATCTAATTATATCATAAAGACGTTTATATAATTGGAATAATGGTTGACGATAATACAATAGAAGCTCAGCTAGAATTTGGAAAATTGGATATTATATAAGATTTCGTTCATAGAATTCACATAAACAAAATATCCACGTAATGAAGATAAGATAAAGTTCATTCTTATTACCGTTTATATTGACTTCTCAATCATTGTATACCTTAAACCACAATTTATGAATTTTAATTTATAGTGTAAATTTAATTTCGTATTAATTAGTAATTATAATGAAAGGAATTATAATAATTTCACACATTTTTATTATCAGGAGCAATCACATAACATCATTAATATTAATAAAATATAAAAAAATTGATGATCTTTCTATTTTATATAAAGTTATTTTTTATTTTCATTAAAGAGTTGTGCAATTAAACATCTGTCTTCATTGATTTTAATTCAAAAAAAAAAAAAAGATTGTATAATAAAAATCATCTATGTGTGCTAGATAATTAAAATTAAAAATTTAATAAACTCAACATGATTGACTATTTTTGGAATACTACTATATTTTATTTTTTATTTTAAAATTTCTGTATATATCTAAAACATGATGAATAAAATGTATGATGAAAAAAAAGTTACTATAACTGAAGTAGTAATTAAAAATTATAAACACTGATTCACAATAATTATATATATATTATTTTTATCAATAGATTTTTCATGGAAAATCTATTAAATATTTATTTTTAGCATTTGCAATTCGAAATGTGGACAAATATTTAGGCAAATGATTTCTATGAATTTAGAAGAAAGAAGATGAGTTAAATCTGATTTGTTATCCTTATGCATTTGATATTTACTATAAATATATATTTCAGAAACATTTATTTTTAATTAATTATGTTTTTAATTTATAAATAAAATTTTAATTATATTGGTTTTAATTATTTAATAATTGTTTAATTAATTTTGTTATTTTAAATGAGATATTCTTATGTTTGGTCAAAAACTTTTTACTTTTAAATATAATATGTATTGTGCATTAATATTTATATTAGTAATCTTTTAGACACGAAAATCAAGAGCAAACTTTCACATATTCAAATTTATATAGATCATTTAATTTAAAGTTGGTATTAGTTAAGTATAAAATAATAAAGTATTCGTTGTTTTTTAAGTCAAATTTGTATCGATAAGACGATACGAGTCATGACTTTACGAATTTAAAAAGAAATATAAATTCGTGAGAAAAGAATGCAAATTGCGTTCCAGATTTCGCAGGATCGTTTCTTGGAAAATGTATTTATCAATTTTAAATTAAGGACACAGGTAGGCCATCGACCGAGATCTTAAATGTGTGGGATGATACAGGAAACGACTTTCAAAGTTTCTAGCCATAGTCGCTCATTGAAATTCAGATAAAGTAGAAATGTATCGTGACGCAAATACGCAACATCATTTTCTTAAAACGAATATTGTAAAAAGTTAGACAAGGTTAGGATAAATTATTTGTTGTAATGATTATTGTAATAATTTCATTAAAGTACAAAATTAATTAAATAATTTGTAATGATTACCAAGATTTATTTTTAAGTAATCAATTAAAAATCAAAATATAATTACTGCTTAATTCTAGTGCTAGGATATGAATTAATAGCAATTTATCAACCGGATGTGTATCTTCTATTCATTTCAATAGTCGAGTTAGCTAGAAACGACGGAATTGAAATTTTCATTTTTGATAAAGCTCACGTTTCAGGATGCTAGCAACGAAATAGGTATTAGATTGGCAATTGTGATATATCTTACCATTTTTTTAGCAATTTTATCGATGAAATTACTTTTTGAAATTTTGATTTCACATTAACATATTTATTTAAATTTGAAAATTTTAATTTGTCTCATAAATAATGACTTTAAATTAAACTTATTAAGAAAATTATTTTTCTTGAAAATTTATAAAAATAATAGATTAAAAAAAATATGGAAAAAGTATCTTATGCATGTATTTTCTTTTAATGTTAATATTAAAAAATGAAATCATTATGTTTTAATTTTATTTGATTATTATTGAAAAAAAATTAAAATATTAAAAAAATTTATAAAATAGTCTTATTTAAGAACAAATAATAAACTATTTTATAAAACTTTTTTAATACTTTAATATTGGTGTCTGTTTTATTTAAATATAGTGAAATATCTTTTCAAACAAAAAAGGTTTAGTATAAGCAGATATATCATTGATAGTAGTATTGATAGTTTTTTAATATATTGATATGTAAAAATTATATGAAAATCAATTTGAATTTTTTAAATGAAATCATATAATTTGAAAAAGTATTATTAAATTATTCATATGAAAAATCTTTAGTTTTTTAAGAAATATTTGGTAAAACTTACTAAATAAAAGTAAAACTTACTATATAAAAAACAAAAAAAGCATGAAAAGAATATTATTTTATGCGTTTTTTTCTTTTCATAAAATTATGAAATTTTATGAAAATTATTATAAGTCAAAATATCTCTTAAAGTAACGACTTTTTTACAACATTCATTATTTACAACATTCAAAAGTAATATTTTTTTATAAAATTCATCAATATATTAAAAATTATATAATTCCATTATTAAAAAAAGAATGTTATCTTCATATGATCTTTATGTGTTTATTTATAAAGAAACTATTAATACTATATAAATATATACAATCTAATAACTTTTGTTACAAATATTTTTTTCATAATATTCTTCCTTTAAAAGATATTTAACTTATAGGTAAAATCGACACCTCGTATAAATACGACATTCTTAATTATTTTCAGTTAATAGTTCTCATAATAATTCTCCTAACAAATTACAGTATACGTAAAGTTTGTAAATCTTGTCGATCTATTCTCCCCTCTAATTAGACAACTGATTTTATCATATTACAAACAAGGGTTAATACAAATTCCACTTCGCCCTCGTTACATGAATTTTCGTTCCTAAAGGATATTACTATGAGTTACGTCGTCATTTCATCGCGGCTTTTTAATCGTGCTCAAGCGAAATTTAGTAAGCGATCTATAGTTTTAATTACCGAATTTCACTGAGATTGAATGCTAACGCGATATAGGTACAATTAATTCACTGCTATGACTAGGTATAGAATTTTATCGTGTGATTTTCGCGTAACGAATTTTTTAAAGTATTTCATCGATGAATTTTCGTGGAAAAGTAATATTTCTTGTATCAGATTTGATAAGAAAATTTGGGAAAACAGAAATATTTACATGTTATGTCAAATGCATATTTTTACGAAATGTTCTATTTTAATATGTATACAAGCAACAAGTTGAGATCTTTATTATTATTTATTATATTAACTATGATCTTTCATATCAATATTCGTAGGATTTTTTTTCTTTCGTAATACGGGCAATTTATGTAGATATTGATTTGAAAATATGTCAAGTAAAAATATTTAGGATGATTAAATTCGATTATGTAGAGCAATTTTATGAATTATAATTATAGTGATAAAAGCAAGTAATTTTCAAATATGGATTAGCAGATTCAAATTATTTTTAATTATTTTAAAAAAATATTAGTATTTAGTTTTCAAGTATCTTTATGAATTTAGAAGTGAAAAAAATGTTTTCAAATATAATCAAGAATTAATTGAATAGATGTGAAACTTTACATTAAAAATTTTATTAAAAATTATTAATTCCATTAAGATTAATTTTTTTTAACATTTTTGCATATAATTCTCATAATCGACAAATAATTGATTTATGAAATAATATTACTTTTCTTTGTGTATTTTGCAAACTATAATATCATAAATTATTTTTAAACAATTATAAATAGAAATAGAAATTATAAATAGAAAAATTAAAATAAAATTATAGAAATTTTGTTTATTATAATTCTATATTTAATTTGATTATTATTCATATTTTATAAAAAATTTGATTAATTCTAATATTCTAATAATCTAAGATATTTGAAATAGACAAATATTCATTCTTTTAAAATCAGTCTATAAATATTTCATTTTATAAATATCACATTGAATCATTATTTCTTTAATATTCCATTTTTATGAAATGAATCTTTTGCATTGAATTTGATTTGAATTTAAATAAATACATTTAAACTTGACCCCATCATTATTAATGAGGGAAGATAGACATAATATATGTCAATATTATAAAATGTTGAGAAATTGTTAATTAATCTAACGTAACAATTTTATTTTATTTTATTTATACTACTTTTTTATTTAAGTCACTTTTTTTGTACATTTAATTATAAATTAATAACAACAAATATATCAAGAAAGAATAACAATTATTTTGAAGGAACGATAAATTTTTAAAAAATTTTTTCCATGAAAATTAATTTTTATCTGATATTATACAATTTTTTTTTTATCTTAATATCTTTTTCATTTAAGAATCATCAACATTTTAAATAGAAACAATAACTTAAATAAAAAGTGTGGTTTCTTTCTTACAAAAAAAAAGTAATAGGAATTAAAAATTTTTCCTAATTTCATTTATTCAAAAATGAAAAATGTTCGTTTCAATTATACAAAGTTTTATGAAAATTTATATATTATTTATTACCATTCTATTTCCATGCAAAAATTAAAATAGAAGTCTTACAAATAATAAATTTAATTATAGATTAGAAACAATAAATTTAATTAAAGATTTATTATTAATTTACCTGTCCTCCTTCTCGAACCATGACATCACTCGAAGTATCCTCAGAAATAAAATCTGGTGGCACGACGATTGACAACATACCTGTCTGAAAAAAAATTTTTATCAATTACTGGCATTATGCTTTATTATATGCTTTATTATTGTATATCATATACAGAATACTAATACATTTATAAGATCCTTAGAAAGTTAATTTTAGAGACCAAAACAAAGACAAAAATTAATGTATAAAAACATTAATTTACATATTAAATTATATTTGCAATTGAAATTAGACGAAGCGAATAGAAAAGATCGCTTTGTTTCGCTTTATTCAATGTAAACTAAATATAATAATAAATAATAAATATATAATATATATATATATATATAATGATAAAATTTCGAGCAACATTTCTATGTTATTTATTATAGCCTTTAGAATTAATCTTCTAAAGATGTTTCATGAATATATTAACACTTTGTATATATTGAAATATAATACATTAAAAGTCCAAAGCAAGATTTTTAATATCTTTATAAACATTTTAACATATTATGAAAATTTTAATGAAAACATTGAATTTCATTCAATAACGAATGCATTAATATTAATATTACATGAACAAATTTCGTATTATAGCTAATGAAAATACGTTGTAATGATAACAACAGGACGTTATTTTGGGATAAAATCCTCGTAACCGAAAACATTATGATGGATTTTCGTTATAGATGGTGTTAAATCAATACAATTATTTCGTATTCGTCGATTAATTAAACCTCGAGGGTTTTTACAGTTTTTATGCACATTTTAATGAAAGATCTTGAAAATTTTTTTGATAACTCGTACATTTATAAATATTTTCCTATCTAATCATTCTGGTTTTTTTTTATTAATTAATTAATTAGTTTACTCATAGTAGAATTTTCAAATATCTCTGTGTATATAGTGAAAACTATGCAAATCTTTAAAAATAAAATTGCAATAAAAAATAATTGAAAAATAATTGAAATATGTTGGTTAAAAATTGTAAAAATTCAAAAAAAGTTATAATCATGGAATGTGACCATAAACTATGATTAAAAGATAATTACATTATGAGAAAAACATAATGTTCTAAAAAATGAATGAATATTTATAATATAATATAAATAACAAATTTTATTCATTATTTCAAATTTCAATAATATAAATGGAAATAAATAAAAAATAAAAATTTATTAATGAAATTATTATAATGTAAGAATATAATAATGTAAGAGGAATGTATTATGTGTATTTAATTATTTATATTATATAGTATTGTAATATATATATATATATATATATATATATATATATATATATATACTATATATAATGTATAATATAATATATCATATTATATGTATATAATGTATAATATGTACATAATATATATAATATATGTAAAATATATACTAATATAAATATATTAATTATTATAACAAATTAATTATATTAATTAATTAATATATTTACATTAATATACATATAATAAAATAATGTATTCTAATTTATAATGTAATGTACATATGACTCAGGTTTTAAAATTAATATTATAATAAGTTTGATAATTCTGTTTCTGTTGTAAAAATACAATTGAGTTTTATATATTCTTTTTCTCTTTATATATTATTACATTTATACATTTTATACATTTATATAATGAAATTTTACAAAATAATTCAAAAAATTCTTACTTTTTATTAGAAAGCATTTAAATGTAAATACTTTTTTAGAAAATAAATGTAATAATATATTATAATTATTATAAGATTATTATAATTATTATATGATATTACATTATCATAGTATATTTTTCATATTCTGAAATGTATTGTTAAGTATCTATATCTTCTAATAACTTATGAACAAAAGTGCAATATTTAAATGATTATTTAAATATCAATAATAAAAATGTATAATAATCAATAATAAAAATGATAATATCGCTTTAAATCTAGTTTTATTATGATATTTTCTGTTTCAATCTTTTTGAGGTGCAATTAATAATATTATCTATCGTGTTTTTAATCATTTACAAATCCTTTTTGAACTTCTTTCTATTAATCTTTCTAATATTTAACAATTTTTTAGTATTTAATATAGTTTTTAATAATTTTGCCTATATATAATTTTCATTTCTTCCTTGATATTAAATACTAAAAATATATAAATATATAATTTATTTATGAGAATAAATAAATAAAAGTACAATAAAGCAAAACAATATCTAAAACACTATATTATAGTAGTATATTATAATCCTTATATATAATAAAATACAGTATATTTGTAATTCTAATATCGATAATACAATATCTGATGTATCATATGAGAACAACAAATAGTACATCGTAACTAATTCACTTTTTAAGCATACAATAATTAGCTTATGAACTTCTTGTTCAAAAAATATTTGATTTGATATTTAAAATTTTTTAAACATTTTACATAAAAAAATTTTTATTAATTGAAAAAAATAATAAAATTTGTATATTCTAAGATATGAAAAAAATAAAAAAATCCATATATATATTTATTAAAAATCCATATATATTAATTTAATATAATTTAATATAATATAATTTAATACAATTTTTAAAGATTAGCCAAATAAAAACATTAATTGATTACTTTGATTTGATTTGATTCTTATCTTTTATTTTTTAATTTCTTTTCCTAAGTATGTAATTAAAATTCAAATATAAAAATTTTAAAAATGAAAAATGTATTCACGTATGGCCCAGTCTCCCTTACATCTCGACTAAATTACAGCATTTTAAAATGAATGAACTTAAATAGACTCCAATATAATCTGTTATGGTCTCTAAAAATATGGTTGCATAAAATTATATAAGTCGGTCGGTATTCAGAGGGTGGAAGCCGAGCGTGCAATTGCATCGGGGGGCCGCACCTTACCTCCAAGAGCAGTATATTTCACAAGGCATGCCAAAACTCGTCCCCCACCAGATATATTTTCCGACACGCACCGGAACCAGCCAGAATTTAATGTTAATGATACGCTTAACGGCTGCACAATGCATCAAGTAAATTTCCTTTCTTACTGAATCTCTAAATTATATCCGCGCGCATTACTCTATTTGCAAGACTCTGAATAACGTAAGAGCTCCTAAATCCCACTTGTATTTCGCCTCCCTTGCACTGAAGCAACATATCACAGGGTTGTAAAGCGACTCAGGGGTGCACGTGTATTCCTTCATTCGCCAAGAAAACTACCAATGAGCGTATCACAACTTTTTAATTGACATGCATTAAATAATAACATTCGATGTGATTGAATATTGTCATATTAATATTCGTTTAACAATTTTATTAAATTAAGTTTTTCAATCGATTATTATATTTTATTTTTACAGAATAAAATTAATAATTTTTATATGTTTATTTTTTTATAGAAATATTTTATTCGTGCATTAAAAAGAGGATAATTTTATCTAAAAAAAATTAAAGCAATTTATTAAATTAAATTTAATTAAAAATTAAATTTTTTATTCTTCCATATGTGAATATAATTAATTAATAATCATTTTCAAACCATTCAATTTTTATATAATTACATTTTTTAATATTTTCAAAAACAAATGAGTTATTCAAAGTGGCAAAATCATGCTATAATAATATATAAAAATAATATACAATTTTTTTATTGTATAAATTGTATAAAGTAAATTATAATTAAGTGAGATGTATAAAATTTGTAATATTAAAAAAACAAAATTTTTTACTATTCTGATTTTTTCCTACCATTCTCTATTATTGATTTTCTCTTAAATTTGGAATTTTAATAGCATTTCAGCTATTACAACAAAATTATAAATGAATATATATAATTAAATATTATAAATTATTCTTGAGACATTATTCTTTAGAGATTCGATTTTAGAAGTCAAAACAAATATGAAAATTAATATATGAAAATGTTAATTGAGATTTACTTATTAAGTTATAAGCAATTTAAGTTTGTATTAGCTAAAACAAGACAAAAACTGAAGAATACGATGTATGATATATAAAATTGCATCACTCATTTTTGTTCATTCATTTTGCTTTATTTAATACTATTTTAATTGCTTATAACTTAATAATTAAATTTTAATTGAATATTTTAATTGAAATTTTAATTGATTTTTTATACCAATTTTTATATTAACTTGTTTTAATCTTTAGAATTAAAAAATTTTCTACGAATATATTAATTTTGTATAAAATAAACAAACTTTACTGTTTCTCCAGAATTTTAAAATTAATTTTTTTTAATTTCGGCTCTAAATATTAACATTTTTTTTTTGCATATGTACATCAATATTCAAAATTCAATTAATAAACAATCAATAGATGATTCTATATGAACAAAAAAAAATATAATTATCAAGTTTCAAGCATTTTTTAAAAAATGCAAATTTATTTTTGTAACTTATAACTTTTTACTTAATTTTTAACTTTATAATTTTTTCACAAATAAATCAAAATAAAATATTGTTTATTTTATCATTTCTAATTTTTATTTAAAATTTTAGATAATATATAATAGATAAAATATAATAAGGAATTAATATTTACGAAACATCTTTAGAGCTGATTATAAAAACCAAAACAAAAATTAATATAGAAAAATATCAGTTAAGTTATAATCACAGCCTTTTCGATTTATTTCATTTCATCTATTGCAAATTTAAATTGCTTATAGTTTAATAAGTTCGTTTGAATCAGCACAATTTTTCCATTTATTTTCCTCTTTAAATATAAAATCAAAAAGATATTCCACGAATACATTAACAATCTGTTTTATTTAATATTATTCATTTTAAAATGATATCACTTTTCTAGAAAAGTAGACAAAATTTATCGTAATTAAATTTTACTTAAATTCATGGCCAAAAATTGATCACTTTAAACGACTACCATATGGAGGCGTATGAACAAGTGAGTAAAGAGAAACGTTTGGAGAAATTTTTATTTTCTTTTTTTTCCTACTTTTTCTCTCTTTTTCGCCGTTTCCACCGTGAAATTACATTTGTTCGTTCATTACTCATTTACTGGTTGATTTCGCTTCTAGCTATGCGAGGTGCAAGCGATTGACTTTTACCCATCGTTCTCTCTTTTCAAAAATCGGTGCATTTCCAGGGATGAGAGAACATCTTTTCTTAGTTTCTTCTCTGGATGCATTCGTCGTTTTCTTGCGTTAGAAGATTTGTTACACCTGGTGCGCACTGATTGATCGCGGAAAGATTCGTTCGGAAATGGTTCGGTATATAGATGGTAGTTCTTTTTGCGAATGGTTCCTGAACGATGGTTCGAGAAAGTTTCGTAAAAAGATGGCTGTTATTGAAACGAATTTTGTGTAGGAATCATTTTGCGTAGAATTGTTGGCGAAGAAAATGTTGAAAAATAAAATATATTTTCACATAAACAATGAAATATTATTATTAAATATATTATATGAAAAGTCACTTAAAATGATTTTAAATTTTTTTCTGAAAATTATAATTATATATATTTATCGAAGAATATTCAAATGAATCCTATTATTTGATTTCGAAGAATCGAAGAAATAATAAATTTTTTTGTAAAGGAATGTGTATTTTCTATTTAAGATATATTTATTATTTATTTAGATATGTTTGAAAGAATTAATAGAAAATTTATTAAAATTTTTTATTTAAATTGAAGGATATTTGAATGTTCTTACATGTAAAATAATAATGACTGTTTATGACTACATATAATATTGATTAAAGTTATATATAATATTGACATATAATATTCAAATATCTCATTGATGAATGATTTATACAATATAAATAATTTAATATTTAATATTTATAGGAATTTATGAGAATTAAAATTTCAAAGAATCAATTTATATAACTTACTTTATAAGTGCTTATTTTTAATCATATAATAGTTTTAATGATTATGAAAAATTTAAACTAAAAGAAATATAATAATTTTAATTTAATTAATTAAATATTTAAAATTAATTTAAAAGTAATTTAGAACTATATACAAAATATTATTTTATCAGTGTAATATTATAATCTTCACTAGGACTAAGATTGGCTTACTCTAATAAATAATCTTCAAAGAAGAATAAAGAAAAATATATAAATTCAAAATTAACACATAATCAAATTTTAAAAGTCAAATATTTGTTACTCTTTTATACAAAAAATCCTTTCTTCAATTGCTTTTATTTCTTTATTAATTTAAATTTTTTATCATAGTTAAAAATCGCATTATTCAAATTAAATTCAAAATTTGCAATTTTTCAAAAAAATTTTTGAACAAAATTTTTCATAAATATATCTTTCTGTTACTGTAAATGCAAAAAAAATTAATTTACCTTATCTATTTGCTTTTTTTTATTAATTTCAATATCGAAGCGATTTTATATATTAAATTTAAAAATTTGCAATATCATTCAAATTCTTAAGTATTCTAAGATTGCAATTTTTTAAAAATATTTACAATCTTATATTGTATGCCATATAAAAATTCTTTTATTAAGAAAATTCTTTTCTTCTTTTCTTCTTTTTTCTTTTACAAAAATTGTATATTCCAAATAATCAACTCAAGTTCAATCCTCCAAAAACTTGATCTCTCAAACATACATCTAGAACTATCCTCATTAATCGTGTTCCACTTCAATCACCTAGTAACCAAAATCATTACAAGACGTTACGAGTATCTCACAACAGCAAACGAGCTTCCACATTATTTAGCGAATCCATCACGATTCCTTCCGGGATCCGCAGACAAGTGGATATAAACGAGACAGTATAACCACGTGAAATCTCAATCTACCTCAATCTACGACTTTTCCAAAATGGTCGTCAAGACGAGAAACATTTGTACAGTCGAAAGGACTTGGTCTTTAATGTCTTTACACTCCACTTAAGGTTTAAGGAAGCCAGCCAACAGTCAGCAGAACATGGAGAAGACACCTGTTCTTACGCCTCAACCGCGAGGTGTGCACGTAATTACGAGGATGTAATCTACGCTACGACGAAACTTCAATCGTTATAACCGAGTTGTCTCGCAAGTCACCGAACTGCTTAAAACAGTCTCAATGAATACGTCACCAGGGAGATACTTGGGAACACAGGAGAGCAGTGCCTCCCTCTGGTGGCCTTTATATTCTATCTTTTTCTCTCAGCACGCGTGTGTCTCTCTTACCTTTGCCACGTGACAGTTCAGTGACAGGTAGACACGTGCCTAAGCGCATAAACTTGCCGGTATCACGAGTGAATTATGAAACTTCGCATTATTCCATAAATTAATTATCATCTAATAGGATATGAGTCTATGAGGATGTTGATAAATATACTCGTTAATCGAAAAGCTGTATGATCGATCAATTTGTTTAACGACTGTAAGGCCAGCTGACTTGTAATCAGCTTTTAAAGGATCGTTCATCTTGATGATAGCCGGAGGCTGTACGAGGTTATTAATTCGTGGCAAGAATTACTGGTTATCTTGGAAAGTGCCTTGTTAGCGGTATTTTAAATATGTGTATGAACATGGACCGATTAGGTACAAATATATTAGTTGATTAGGAAATTTGATTATTCAGTTGAATTTGAAAAATTTGAAAATCAATTTAATGTGATTAATAATGTGTGTTGTAATAATTAAAATTGTATATTTACATAAAGAATGAAACTAATTTTTAGCTATAAAGATAATTTCATTTATTTTTAATAATATTGAAAAATGTTTAAAATAAGAGTTGAATGATATTCTTCGAAGGATATTTCAATGTCATTAGATTATATATTTTTTCTAAATGGAATCATATAATTAATATGCTAATATAGATTGTATTATTTTCTACTAAAAAACATTAAGCTATTTATAATAAAAAGAATTTTGATAAAAAAACTAGGAAAATATGAAATATTTAAATTCTTACAATTAGATTGTATAAAAAGAAACATTGATTTAAATTCTTTATAAAAATATTTCTTCAAATTGGAAACTCGAAAATATCATTATCTTATTTTTTTTTAAATGAAACTTATACTTTTTATATTTTTATTTTTCTTATATACAAATTATTAATGCATGGTATAATGTTTAAAAAAATCGATTTTAGAGAGTAAAACAAATAGAAAAATTGATATACAAAAATATTGCTTGAGTCTTATTTAAGTCACAACCAATTTATTTATATTAGATGAAATAATGCAACAATAGTGTAACAAAGACAAAGTTATAGTATCTTGCTTAGTCTAACGCAAACTTCAATTGCTTCTAACTTAATAAATAAACCTTGATCGATATTTTTGTATATTAACTTCTGTGTTTGTTTTCTAGAATTTCTAGAATTAATCCTTTCACACAAATACACAAACAAATACATTAATATTATATTATAATTGTTGAAAAAATCATCCACAATAGGATTGTTCAATTTGATATTTTCTATAATTCAACGAGTATAAATGGATAATTTAAAGTTAATTTCATATTTTAATTTCTTTTAAATACATTGATAATAATTTTATATCTTCCTTGCAATTTTAATTCATAATTCAATATTGCATTCAATTGTATTTATTTTCTACAGATATTTTAAAATTTTTTTTATATAATACAGACATTTTTTTATATAATAGACATAGTTAATTTTTGAATATTATAGTATTATGTAATTTATGTAATATTATTAATTCTATAAATTAAATAATACATTAATTATTCTGTGTAAGAAGAATATAATATTAAGTTAATTATTAACATAACTATTAATATAATTGAAGTATTAAAAAATATTATTTATTTTATAATAATTGATTTTTTACAAATATTTAATTATATTTATATAATAAATTTTTATATTTAATTATGTTTTTATAATAAATTAAAAATAAATTAAAATTATAATATCTTAAAAACTCTTATTTATAAACTTATTATATATGTTGTTTTTTATTTTTTATGTTTTATTTATGAAGTAAAAGTATAATAAAGTATAAGTATCTTGTTATGATTAAGTATAAGTATCTTGTTATTATGATTATGTCGATATCCATTTCGATACCTATTTTATTTCAAAAACTTCAAAGAAAAACTAGATGACAATGTCGTAAGGATAATTTCGATTGATATAATAGAAAATATTTTAATTTGGTTATAATGAAAAATTTTAAAATATCTTCAAAAAAATATCTTTATATTTTGTTGAAAAATTATTTTTTGAAAAAATAATATTTCTGCAAATATTTAATTAAAACGAAATGTCGCATTTATGAATGCAATTATTGTAGATACTTTAACCAATTCATTAATAAACAAGCTTATTGTTTATAATAAAATATACATAAATAAATATTAATAAGTGTAAAAGAAAATAATATTATAAAATATTTTTTAGCATATTTCAGAATTTAAGCTGTATCGTTGAATATTCTCAAGTTTTAATTATCTCTTTATTTCGTCTCAAGAATAAAATACTCCAAATGTTTAAACGAGTCACATTTAAAAAATATTGCGTAATAATTTATACTAATTACATGCAGTTCACGAACTAAATATATTTCGCATAGAGGGACAATTGTAAAAACTAGAAGGAAAGAAGCGCGACATTTCGTCGAGACAGTACGGAAACGAAGAGAAAATACAATTAGTGGGAATCAGACTTATTCGGAAATTCTCTATTATTTCATCATTTGTATATTCTTGCATTTGCATTTCCTAATTTAACAATTTAATAATTTAATTTTTCTTAGAATATTTAAATTTTAAGAATCTTATTTATCAATTATGAATGAATTTTGCAAATAAATAATGCATATTATTATTATGTGAATACTTCAAAATTTTACTTATTTACTTACTTTATATTTGATTAAAAATAATAATTAATTATAATAATAATATCGAGGATAATAATATTTATTTATTATACAAATTATTATTTATAATATGATAATGTATAATAATGATATAAAAAATTGTTAGATAAATATAAAGTTATAGTTATATTAAAGAATATATATCTATTATATATTTATACTTGTAATAATCAAAATTTAATATTTAATATTAAAAAATATTAAAAATATTACTATCTTTTAGATTTATATTATTGTTATTCATTCCCAAAATTTACTTTAGATTTAAAAAGCAGAGTCATTTAAAAATTTTATGATATATATTTTTTTTTAAATTGATATATATTTTTTTTTAAATTTTAAAAACTTTAAAGTCCTTGTAATATACTATTAAAATATATATAAAAATACTTAAAATTTTCGTAACTAAAAAGATATTTAGGATATATCCTATTGAAAAAATTTAAATAAAATAAATGATAATTTTGAGATGCTCATAATTACTTTATCATACTCACTATATATGATGATAAATTAAAAATTTATCAAGAAATATTTTTTCTAAAAATCTTTTCAATTTCTTTTTAAATAATAAAATTTCAATTTTTCTACTAGTAATATTTCTTTATATAAAGTAAATTCTAATTTATTTTCTATAACAAATTTTTTTATAAATGACATGTTCTACAGAAGTTTAAATAAAAAAAAAATTTTATATAATTAAAGACGTTTGAAGTTTCTCTGAAACATAAAAAAAAACATGAAATATAAAAAAAATCGAAGAGACAAGATAAGAATAGATAATCAATATAATCATTACTTATATATAATCAATCTTTTGAAATGTTTTCTTTTTACTATTAACAATCTTTCTATCATTCAGTTATTTTGAGGGATAAAAGAAAATTTCATTGTTTCATTTCTTTGGAATAAGCTTTTATTTTCACTAAAAAAATTTTAAACATTTCATTTATTAAATTATGGACTTTAATAAATATAAATTATAATATTTATATATATTTTTGATAAAAATTTTTTCAAGTTTTTCCAAAATTTGGAATAATAAAAATCAAGTTTAAAAATAAAATAAATTCAAATAAAATTTTAAATTATTATTTTTTCGAAATTTTAAAATTTCATGTTATATTTTTAATAAAATTTTGAATAATATCATCATATATTTAAAAAATTTTTAAAACAAATTTCATGTCATAAATATTAATATATAGAAACATATATAAATAATTTATTATAATATTATAATAAATAATTTATAAAAATTCATTTCTCCAATCTCAATATTCCGTAAGAAGGGAAAGAACAGATCAATAAAGGAAGAAATATACAAATTGATGTCATCTATCTACCACAATCCAGATCTACATAATCTTTATAAAATCCTCAAAGATCTACCATCTCGCTGTCACAGTATTAATATCACGATAAATCCGAGTGAAAGCTTTGCGTTATCCTTACGGATCTATTCTTATTCCTAGTGGAATGTCTAAAATTTCCTTCTGTTATAACGGCGACAATTGTTCGAAAATAATATCATAGCCGAGATTTTCAACCCAAAGACAACAATTTATCCTTGTGGCTCAACACCACGTGAATATTAATAATTAAAGAGACTGTCCTCCTATTAAACGTATTACGCAAAGCAACCGGATGAGATTTCCTTTCACCCGCCTCCACTGTAAACATATTTCATACCGTGGCGCATTTTGTTAGCCGCGCACGAGCATGCTCGAAAAGAGCCGGCACGTTGAAGTCGCAGGGAAACGAGCAGGGAAATACGGTTACCCGAAACGAAACTGTTCATAGAACTCCTTCTGTGGAAGGATGACGTCAAGTTTTACCACTCAAGAAGCGTGGAGAAAGGGATATAGAGAAAATAAGAGAAAGAGAAAGAGAGAAACAAATTTCGAGATAGCCTAACGTCGGTGGAAGTGAAAGAGACAGGAGAAAATGTATATTCAAATATTGGAAAGATTTCCTACCGATTGACTAGGAGAAAGAGAAAAAACAAAAGGAATAAAAGAAATATGTATTCAAGCTTTAGAAGGATTTTATACTCAATTGACTAAGACATTTTTACTACTATTTCTCATTACTTCATTACGTTCATTACTTAGAGCTCTTATAACAAGCGAGAATTAGTATGGACATTTAAGTTGGCAATCCGCGTAATTTTTCTTGCACTATTTACATTGTTAAATTACATTGTTTCTTCATAGAGAGAAAGAGAAAGAGGAGATTCCTGGACAGGTGTGATGGGGATTGGATTCAATCTGAAACGTCGGAAAATTAGATCTCAAAGAGAAATTCGACTCTATCTCGCACCGTATCACACTTTACCGAGGCAAGACGAAGGTAAAAGGATGGGGTAGAAGAGGGTCATATACTTTGCCGAGTGTGTGTACGTATAGCACAACCATGTTCGATGCTACTAGGGTAAGAGTTGGTTGGTTGAAAGTCGAAGGAATGAAAAGTGACATTTGTGCTTTAGAGAAAATAGCTCGTTAAGCACCTCTACTTTCCTTCTTTCTCGCACCTACGGAGAATATAGAATTTTTCTCTGGATCTGGTACGATTGAAATGTACGAAAGGAACGTGATATACGGGGAGTCATTTGTGACGCAAAAGTCACAGGGAATGGTACTTATGATCAATTTTATACTCGAACAATTTGATATATTCACGTCTATTAAACAAAAATGGAAAACTTCAACGGAGAAGAATAACTTACTAGGTTTTACTTTTAGAAGCATATTTTTACCGGAAAATGCAAAAAGTTATAATGAAAGATTACAGCAGTGAAGAATTTAATTATGGAAAAATTTGAAAAAGATTTTTAAACGAAAAAAAATTTTATATAAAATGATGTTCATGAAACATGCATTATATTTGTAATAAAATTAAATTGAAATATAATCTTTTAGATTGATTAAAAAGAAATCTTTTCAATTATAGGTTTGAAAATAAAATAGTTTGAATATGTACAATCTTTTTAATGTAATTTTTAAAAATTATTTTAAAAAAATTTTAAATTATAATCTAATAACTAATAAATTATAAAATAGTAATATAGAATTATTAATATAGAAGAATTTAAAATATAATAAATCTGATTAATTAGAATAACTAAATATTTTTATATATTATTTTTGAAAAATTTTTAAAAATTAAATTAAATTTTAAATTTTTACAAAATTTTAGTCAAACTGATAAAATATTATTATTACGAAAGTTTATTAGAAAATAAAATATTGAAAAGACATAGTCGAGTCCATGCTTTTATAAATTTAAATAGAAACATAATTTTATTATAGAAATAATTTTTATAAAAAATTAATCAAATGAAACTGACTTTTTTTATAGGTAACAATAAAAAATAAAATAATATTATTTAATATTTATTATTAATATATTTTTATATTTTTTAAATGATTAAATTATACCTATATAAATTTTATTATAGATTTTTATATATAGTATATATATAATATATATAGTATATATATAGCATTATATAGTTTTATTTTTTGATTTTTTTAATATCTTTAATTATTTAATTTTTTTTAATATTCTTAATTAGATTACGAAAAATGAGCTTATAAAATGAATAATTGTTCAATATTGTTTATAAATTTTATAAAGAATATGGATGTCTTCAAATATAAATTGTAAATTGTTTATAAATAATAAGTTCACGCTAAACTATAATACATTAATTTTTTTAATTTTTATTAAAAATAAAATTTAAGAAAAAAATATAAAATATTGAAATATATAACATATAAGACGTTTTTACATTTTACTTTCGAGAAAAACTATAGAATATGATATTGGCACCAATTATGGATAGATGTTAAAGATCAATATTCTTTTTTTTTTTTTTCGATTCTTTTTATTTGAATTGCATTGTGTTTTTTTTTCTAAGAGTGAAATTTCATTCTACCATGAATGCTGTGTTTATGAGTGCGTTGAAATTTTTAACGTGGAAAAATAGGTTGTCTCGTTCCTCGTCAATTTTATACAAGGTTATTTGCTTTCCACGCGTCTGAAATAGAGAAACTTGATGGAATAGATAAAATATAAATTTTTATGCTTGCATTGCAGATCATTGTTCTCATAGCCACAAACCATAGATAATAGAATTTAACTTCATTTAGCATAAATGCCAACGATTGTATGATTTTACATACCATAAAATAATTTATTATTTGTTAAAATTATTGAAAAAACGTTGTAATTTAACGAATTTAATAAAAAACTATCTATTAATTTCATATAAATTCCAAAATTTTAAGAAAATCTTAGATTCTAAAAATCTTAAAATTTAAAATTTTAATAAGAATGCAACGAAGAATTGATTGTATTTTTATTTCTTAAAGTATTTTTATTATTTGGATAATGAAAGAAGAATTTGTTTATCATTTAAGGAATTGGAAATTAATAAAATTTTAAGAAATTGGTTGAGAATGATTGGTTGTATGATTTGATTTAGTTGATATTTATACAAAGTAAACAAAATGATTTCAAATGATTTCTCTTAAATATCTTATTGGTTTTATTTGGTTTTTGTGATAGAAAAAAATATTTTAAATAGAAATTAAATAATATAGAATACAGACATATTAATCATTTCTTTTTACAGAAGTTATATGAAAGTGACCATTCTTTTTAAATGGATTATTTATATGTACAATAATTGAATAACATTTTGTTTTTTACAAAAAAATAATAATTCTATTTTCAATAGAAACTTAATTAATTTAGGTAATATTATAATTTGTATTTTGCAAAAATTTATAGAAAATAATAAAAACAATATATTTATATCTTTTATATAACAAGTTTTACAATAAATTTTAAAATTAAAAAATTTCTTAAAATAATAATTCTTCTTGAAAAGAAATTATTATTATTTTAATTCATAAAAATATTTAAAATAAAGATATGTTGCATCAATTAATGTTTTAAAAATTACATAATTCTATTTAAAAAAAATTTGATCTTTATGTAAACTTTAATATATCTATTTGCATAAAAGTTAATAACAACATTAATAACAATTATAATATTTTCTCCGAAAAAAAGTAATTTTTAATATTATTAAAAATAATGCAGATATTTTATTTTGGAGTTGATAAAGTTATTTTATTCATTCTATATAATGGATTCAGAAAGACTTATAATGGATTTCAGTAATTATTTGTTAATCAAAATGCAAGAGATGGTTAACTAACATCTAATAGAGCTTATCCTTCGTTAGGGAGAAAATGATTGAAGCCTAAGTATTATTTCGAAAGTGTTCACGAGCGAGAACTGGCATTCCTGAACTGGCAAAGACGGCTTGTTAAGTTTCCTGGTATGCTGTGCTTCTACGAGCTTCTGGAGAAATGCCTTCGATACCTTGCAGAGATTGTAACACCGTAGATAATACTGGCAAATTTCCATATTTTAGCTAATAGCACAACAACTATCATCATGCCAATCATTAGAAATTAAATAATTATTTACGTTGATAATTTGTCTTATCAAATAATTTGTCTTATGAAATTGAATACTTCAATTAATATTGCATAATATAAATAATTCTATAAATAAATATATAATAAAAATTTAAAATAAAAAATATGCAGATATCTTTATAAATGATAAATAAAGTATCGAATAATAATTATAGAAATAAAATAATTTAATATCTATTTTTCTTATAAAAATTTAAAAAAATTTTCTATGATTGTAAAAAAAGATTTCTTTATCATTAATTTGCTAGAAAAGTGATACATATAAAAAATCGTTAATTCTGAGATATACAAAAATTAATTAATTTCAAAATTTATAAAATGAGCTAAAATAGAAATTATTCAAAATACTATTTTATAAATATTTTAATTTAAAGTAATAATAATAATTAAAAAAATAATTTAAAATTATTTAAAGTTACTTTAAAGAATACATGACAATACAGATATGATAAAAAAATCTAATATTTATTGGATATTCTCAAAATAAAAAAAATTTACTGAAATAAAAAAGAAAAAAATATATATAAGAAAATATAATTTTCTTTTATTTTGTATTATTTAACTGTTTTTCATCATATCTATATGAACTGAAATGAAATTTACGTTTATATAAATACATACATAATAAATTTATATAATACATAATATATGAATAATTTTAATTATATATAATGTTCATAAAAGTTATAATTCTTTTTTTATAACTCAAAGAGATACAAATACATAATATAAGTGAAAAGCATAATAGGATTAAATTATAAAAATTAATAAAAAATTATAATTTAATTAATTTTTTATCATTAAAATTGATAAAAAGCATTAAAATTAATTTTCTAAAAATTTCACAAAAGTTATTTTTTTTAGAAAAGTAAAGATATTTTTTTTAAATTTTTATCAATTGTCTCTTTTGTAATATTTAAAATTATTTATATATCTTTTTAATAGTTTTCTCATAATTCTGTTATTTTACATAACAATGAATATGAAATACATATATGTATAGATTTATCTACTCATAATAAAGGAATTTGATATCGTGTAAAAGATCGTAGAGAGAGGTGCCTAATTGGAATTGATGCTCTCCGAAACCGATATGCATTCTAGAACTTTATCGATCTAAATAGTGTCGGTGGTACCGTTTCCAATTAGTTATTTCGCCAAGTTTCTTGGCTTACCACGATTCGTCCTACCAGCTAAACTGTGCGCAGAAAGCTCTGATTCCAACCGCTTAGTTACTGAAAACGTTCGAAACAGCAAGTAACCAAACTCCTCTGATAGCCATTTGCGCCTAAACAAATAGCCTCGTTTCTTTTGAGTCATCAAGTATCATTCATATATAAAAGTAATTAAAAGTATTAGATATATAAATATTATATAAATATTATACTCATTTGAAGTAAAATAAAAAATAACAACTTGAAATAACGGATTATTATTATAATGAATATACTAATTATTTTATTTAAATGAATTAACTTTTATTTGTCCAATATTATAAATGATTGAATTTTACAACTTTACAATGTAATTTGAGAACTTTTACAATGTTAGAAAGATATTCATAATTTAATTAATATAGCAAACGAAAAAAATCTCGTCACAAAAGTATAATAGAATATAGTATAATAGAATAGAAAGATATAATAGAATTCAAATATTTGAGAAATTATTTGACATTGTTCAAATAAAAAATAAAATAAAAGAATTATTTGAAAATGAAATAATAAAATGATTAAAAAAAAATCATTTATATATAATGAATAAATAACAAATAAAATATGATTAAATAACATATGATTGTTTCAAATAATATTTAGTCACAAAATAATATATTATTTTAATCATTATTTTAATCATTATTTTTTATTTCAATAATATCTAAGACTAGAAAATTTTAATTAAAGAATATTAATCTTTCATGACGTTTAATAAATTATTTATAATTATTTAATAAATGTTTTTTTAATATTCCAGAGTTACAATAAAACTAATTTATTATAAACTATTATTCATAATTTTTGCCATTAATTATCAATTATTCAAAACTTTTAAATTTAGGAAAACTAAAAAATTTATAATTGCAACATTTAATAGTTTAAAATTTAAAATAATTTTGAAATAATAATAGTAAGAACTTACTTGACTTTTCATTGGATCTGTATTAATCTGGCACATATAGAGTCCTTCGTCTTCTTGTTGTACATTCTTTATATGAAGATTCCACATGGTATGATCACTATGAGATACTGAGACTCTATTATTGTGAGTTATTACGTGATCGTGGATTGCTTGAATTGCCTTACTTTCCACTTTTAGCCAGCCAACCTATAAAAATATTTATTTACTATTAGAAATTCAACGATAAAATATTGAGATGAATATTCTATATTGTATGATGTATATTTTATCTATTATATGATCAATATTTTAATATATTTAAAACTTTCAAAAAGTAAATTATTAATTCATTTCATAAAAAAATTAAATAAAAAAAATTTTAATTTTAATTTTTTATTTTTTTGCAAATAATATTTTGTAATGCTAACAAATTTAAAAATTTTAAGGAGATTTTTAAAAATTCTGATAAGATGTTTTTCATTCATAAATAAGATCAAAATTCAAATTTTAATTTTGTTTCTTTTAAGAAATATTATTTTATAATTCTATCAAATTTTAAAACTTTAAAAAACTTTATAAAAATTTCAACAAATTAAATAGAAAAAATATAATATTTTATGTAATATATTAAAATAAATATTCTAAGGAAGCTATGAAATAAATTATAGTTTTTCAACAGATCTTTTAAATTAAACAATTATAAAATCTGAAATTGCTATAGAAGAAATTGAAATATTACTTATTTTCATATTATATTTTATGTTATATATTTTTCTATATCCTTCTTATCTCTATGATTTCTATTTTAATTATGGAATTAATATAAAAATCAATTAAATATTCTGATTACTAATAATCAATATTTAATCTTACAAATATTAATTAAACATATACATATTATAACATATGCATTATGCAAAATAAAAAATATGCTTATAAAATATATTATAATAACAAAACAAAATTCTGTTTATGTTCCATATTCTATCAATTTTCTATAAAAATATACTTTTATATAATATCTAAGAATCATGTTTCTTCTCAATATCAAATCAATTAATTTTGGCTAAAAGTCTATATATATAGTATGAATCACTTAAGATTTTTAACTAAAAATTAAAATTTCGAAATTTTTAATATAACATTCTTATTTAAAAACCATTTTAATTTCTTGAAAAATATAATCTTTTTTAATAATTTCTTGAAAAATTTAATCTTTAATCTTACAAGGAGAAAAGTTCAAGAGAGTTTAGTAATGATTAAAATATCAAATTAAAGATGTTGGATTATATGAATTTATTGATTAATAAAATATATTTATAACATTTATATTAATTTATATTATTTTATTATTATTATAATCTTATAAAGTTATATTTGAAAGCGATGTAATAAATGAAAAAAATATATGGAATGTTTGAATATATATAATTGAATAATAATATTTATTAAAAATATTCAAAATTAAACGAAACATTTCGAAAAATCTTAAGTTTTAATCATGTCAAATTCAATGACTTTCCTACAAATCTTTTATATACAAAATCATACGAGAAATCAATTATGCAAAAAAAAAAAAAATTGTAAAATTTTATTTAATAAGAAAGAATGCGTAATTAAATTTTGTAACTTTAACGGATCATAGAATCAATCAATGCAAAATTATTCTTTGTCACTTTTTTTTCTATTTCTTCTATTATATAATAATTCCATTAATTATTTAAAATCATAGTTCGTCTCAGTTATCAGATGTATTTCTGTATAGCTATCCAACTAGAAGAATCGCCCATGAAACAGCGTTTAAGTAGCAATGAAATCACGATGTGTCCATGGTGTCAAGTTTTTGAAGCGGCTAATTCAATTTAGCGAGCAATTTACTACAGCCACGCAGATTGAGCCTGTTAGTCAAGAGTAAGTCCCCCGGTCAGATCGAAAGGGTTAATGAGACGGCAGCACACGGAGCAAACGAGGACGATCAGAGGGCAGGGTTGTGTTCATGGATTTCGACGGTCGAGAACACCGCAATTTCCCTATAGACAGGCCGAATACGGAATACAAACAAGCCGGATACCTATGCCACGGCCGGAGAGACACGTATAGGCGGCGCGTACGCGTCTTCTATCTCCTTAGCCAAACTTCGGAACGATATTTGCATTTTCCTTACAATATTCCAAATCTCGCGAAGTCGCAGAGGCGTAGTACAGAGGATCTCGAGAAACGCTTGTATTAATAGAAAAGGGGTTACCGGGTGTGCTCGAGAGATGTCGTAATGGTGTTCGAAATTGTTTTTGGAAAGTGGCTCTCGTTCCCGGAAAGATGTAATTGAAATTTATTCCTACCGTGTGTACAATCAAATGCAGACGGCTAGCAACGAGATTGTGCCTCTTCAGCATTGCAAAATTCCTTATCACATATAGTTTAAAAAAATAATCTTAGAGCAAAATATATATCGGATAATGCATATTATTGATGAGATTAATTGAATCTTATATTATTGTGAGAGCAATAAATCGTTCAATAATTGATTTAATTAATTGATGAAACAAATTTATTCGGATAATCAATTAAAAAGAATTAATTTTATGAATGAATCGAAAAAACAATTAAAAAAAATTTTTAATTTTTTAAAATTTTTTAATTTTCAAATATTAATAAATAATTTTCAAATATGGATGTTTATTAGATAGGAAAATATTTAATAAGAGAATGTATTATTATAAAAATTAAATTAATATTTTTATATCGATATAGGATACTAGAATACAATCAGTGTGTTATAGTGTATTAATTATACATACATACATGATTCATTTTATAAATTATTTGAATGAAATATCATACAATAATCAATATTCTATTATATTTATAAATATTAATAATCATTCATTTATTATTGATTGAAAATATTAATTAATTATTATTTAAAAATTATTTATAAATTATTAATTTTTTATTAAAATTGAATATGAGTTTTTATTATTTATTAATAAATAAATAATATAGCAATTTGATGTTCTTTAGAAAAATATAATTCAAAAATATTTAATAATGATCAACAAAAGAAGCAAATTTGAAAATATTTTGTTATTAATGAAATTAATGATATTATATCTAATTGGCATTATACCTATATATGTCATAAAACTAATTTGCTAAAAAAGTTTTAAATATTTTATATAATTTCAGAATATTATATTCATATTTATTTAAATAGAATTTTAATTAGTAATAAAGAAAAAAGAGAAAAAAAAATATAAATTAAATTAAGAAAAATAAAAATTATATAAAAAATCTATAATTGCGAAAAGTAACAATTAAACATAAAAAACACAATAAAAATAACAGATTATAATTGTTAAAAATTATAAGTAAGAAATTCAAATTAATATAAAATAAAAAATAAATATAATTTATAATACCTTTAATACAAACATTTGTCTTTCAAATCAAAAATAAAAATAATCATAACATTTTATACTATAATTTTCTTCATGTACCATTTTTAAATTTATTTTGTGAAAGTACTCGAAGTTTTTCGAATGGTCATGAAAAATATTGATATATGCTGGTTTGTGCGGGAAATTTTATCAATCAATATATAATATTTATATATATTTATATGTTCTTCGCGATTAAATTTATATTCTTTAATATTATATATATATATATATATATATATATATATATATATATATATATATATATATATATATCTTTAATATTATTCTATTAATATTATATTCTATAATATTATTTGTATGAAATTATCATTATAATAATAAAGAAAGTAAGTATTTTTAAAGTAATTATATGTATTGTGTATAAATTATGTGTGAAAATTTATATTGGATGTAATGTAATAAAAGCCAATTCTTAAAAATAATATATGTTATATAAGAATTGAAATGAATAAATTTTTGTATTAAAAAATTATATTTTTTAAATAAATAAATATATATATATATACTATTTTAATTTACTTATATTTATTAACAGATTTTATATTTAAAAAGTCTTAAGTTATGTTTCTAAAATAATCAGTTAAGGATTTTGAGGTTAAGCTCAATAATATTACTATATTGTTTCTTATTCATTGATGAAATATATGTATTAAATAAAGAACTTTTAATTAGATGGAATTATAATATTTTTTCAGCTTTTATGTTAAATCTTTTATATTTTTTCATTAATTTTATCAATTTATTTTGTATAAAATTTTATTATAATTTTTACATAAAGAAGTTAGTTTATATTATCTACTACTTATTATTTACTTATATTATCTACATATATGTTGAAAATATATAGATTAATATTTTAATTTATAGTTATTTATTTAAAATATATATTTTAAATATATGTTTTATACATATTAAAAATCTATTATGAAAGGAAAGTTTATTATAATATATATTATAGTAAATATAATTTTCTTTATTAATCAAATGTTTCATCATATATTACATATAAAATAAATATGTTATATTATATTATATTATATCAATAAAAACAAAATAATATAACTTTTCAATTAGTAATATAAATTTATCTTCAAGTCAAAGTTTACTTTATTATAATTATTATATTCTATTAATCTTAATAGTGAACTATAATTCTGAAACTAGAATATATAAATAAAGAAGTCATTTATTTTCTGAATATATTAAATAAAATAAATTAAATAAGAAAATGCATTAAGATAATAATTATAATTTATATTGAATATTGAAATAAAACTTCAAATAAAAGAAAATTTTATTTTTATTTATTTCTTAGATATTAACAATCAAAAATTAAATTAAAATTTATAACTTTTTTAGATTCTTTCATAATAAATTTAAATTTTCATAAATTTACATTTTAAAATATAGTATTTTAATTTAATCAAGTATCGATTTATATATTATATTTTATATGTAAATATTAAAAAAAAAATATTTCTAAAATTTTAGAAATTAAAATTAAAATGAAGTATCATAATGATATATATTTCTTTTCATTCGTACATATCGTATCTATAATTTATAACATAAACTAATTTAATATATCATATATAATTAGATGAAAATTCTTCTCTATATAATATTTATTTTCCTTATTCTTATCATATTAATTGTTTATATGTTTTAATTCTATTATTGAAAGAATAATTAGTTAGAAATAATTACATTACATGTAAAATTAATATGATTTTGTGATTTGAAATATAAATATTCTAACATTTTTCTTTTTAACAATTTTTTAATAAATTTTTCCTATTTTAAACAATTTAAAGAATATTATAATCCATAAAAATTTTAATTCTTTTTCAATTGAAGAAAAAAATTCAGATGAAAAATGCTTTCTAATATTAAATATTTAAATATAAATGTAGAACTCCAACGATCCTAATGGAATTTTCAAAATAATATATAATTAGTTTAATTGTCTAGTCTAATATTCGTTGGATAGAGAGAAATATTGAATTATGAAATAATCTGGAAGAAATTGTGAATGCACGCTTCATTCGCATCGTCGGACTTACAGTGGCTCGGCATTAAGTTTCAAATGAAAAATTAGCAGCAGTTGCTCGTTACCACTTTACTCTCGCATAATGTCATTAGACACTCATAACCAGATTATTTATCTCTTTATAGCCGTGCCAAAGCGTTCTTAACGAGAGGGAACAGGCTTGTTGCTACACGACTCTTCGACCTGTGTTCACCACCTGAACACGCCCTTTTGAATTTTTAACATCCTTTTATTACCTTTTCGTTCGTTTGGCTCTCATTAAAATTGAAACACGTTTTACAGGACTCGTTGTGGTAAACCACAAAATTTTCTGTATGTAACAAGAATTATAGGATGGAATTTGTTCCTATTTCGACTTAGAATTTATCCACTCTCGTTTCATTTCTACTTAAAAACCGTAATTTTAAACAGTGATAGAAAATATTGTATTAAAATTGCTATTAAGAAAAGTAGGCAATAATCGTTTTAGCTTTGCTATGTTCTTTAGATTATTTTCGATCCAATTGTCTTTTCTTTTTCTTTTTTTTTTTTCATTCCTAACAAATTTTTTTAAATTTGAACAAAAAAAAGAATAGAATTGTTGACATTTTCTCTTTTTTCAATTTTATATATAGGATAAACAAAATAATTTATAAAGAAATGTAATTAAAGAAAATAAGTAATAACTGAATAGTAAATTAAAAAAATAGTTTATAAAATTAGTTAGATAAAATTTAATAATAAAATTATACATGTTAGATTTAAATTCTGAAGTATTGTTAATTAATATTCAGTGCGTCAGGAATTACTATCAAATACGAATATATTGGAGATTTTAATGGAACAATAGACAGATATAAAACATAGAAATTTTCGAATATTTATCTTTTTTTATAATTATTATATATTATATTTTTCAAAAAATAATTTCTTATCTTATCCAAACATTTTGTTGATTTGTGTATATCAATAATGTGTTTATGTTCACATTTTTAAAAATTGAATTGTTTATTTTTATCATAATAAATACTGAAGGCATTGGTATCAATTGCATTCAAACAAAATAATATTATAATATAGTCTTTGTTAATTTTACGATTAGAACTTAATTTTTTTTATGAGAAACTAAGATTTCTTTCTAAAAGAAGTTTGTTTTATCAGCGTTATATATATTTTGCAAATAATACTTCTGGTCAATTAAAGTTTATTAAAGTTGAGTATCAAAACTTTCACAGCATTATTTGCTGAAAACTTTTCATCTGAAATATTTAATGCTCAGATACCGTGACATATATAATTTAAATTTTGTTAGCCAACCAGTTGCTTTGAAATCTGAATTTCCGTTTAATTACTGATTAAATTTAAAAGCTTTTTTGCATAGCATAAGTCCAAATATTGGCATTTCTATTTTTTTGATTTGTATTATAAAAACCATGATATAGCAAAATTCAGAATATTTATTTTTTTGTATTGTTTATTAAAATTTTTTTTTAAAAATTTAAAACTACTTAAATAATTTTTCGTATTTTCGATCATATTTTTATTCGTTAATCATAAATTTCCTAAAATTATACTTTTTAGCTGCATTTTTATTTTTTAATTTTTTTATTTTTTAATTTTAATATTTCTTATTTCATCAACATTTATAATTAATACTATACTATAATTAATAATAATTTCCTCTTTGATGATATACAATGTAGAATATCAATATTATATTGCAATAATAAAAATAATATGAAATCGAAGAAGAATGTATATATATATATTAAAACTTAATTTATTTGTTTATTGTAATAATAGAAGATATAGACAAATATAATGATTGAATAAAAATTAAAATATTCGGATAATTTGTTTTCGAATATTAAAAATTCCACTGTATTATATGTATATAGCTTATCATTCATTTTTGATTTCCATTTGTTTTTTGTTTTTTTAAATAATTTAAATATTGTATAACTTTTTCTTAACGCTATCTTTTTTTTATTAATATAATAATAATAAAATATACCAAAATTTTAAATATATAAAATATTTAGATTTTTAATTTTGAACAAATATTTCCCAGACAAAATTGTATTCAAAACAAAAAAATACTGAAATCTTGAAAATGAATTTTATTTCTTTATCTAAAATGATTTTTCCATTAAAAAAAAATTATTCCATACACAATCTATTATGTTCCACATACAAATAAAGTTTCAATAAAATCAGAATCTTCAGGTTAGATGGAATTTAGTAGGAATTTCCAAAATAGTATTCAAATACTTTTATTGGCTAGTATGTAACCAAAAAAAAAAACACTTCAATTATTTTATGATCCTGATTAGTATGTATTTTCGGAAAACTATCTATTACAAAAGTGATATATTCTGCTTAATCGAATTTATTAATCGAACAAAATTTAATTCAATATCTGAAAATATCCATTCTTGATTTAATAAAACAGAATTATCGATGGCTTGAAATATTTTTTTATAGAATCTTGGTTTTTTTTAAAATTTAATTAAATAATTTTAAATTATGAAGTAATTGATACATATTTTTCTTGCAAAAAACTATTAAATTATTTATGTTAAAAATTCGTTAATTTAAAAGATATTTTAATTTGATTTTTGATTCAAATTATTGTTATTGTATTTAATTATTTTAATTATTTAATTATTATTATATAAAAAATTATTCTTCTTTATCTTTTATACAACAATTATTTTTATAAAATTCAGATTAGTGATTTCTAATGATTTTTGCAACATAATTATATAATAAGTAACTTATTATATAATTTTTGTAAAAATAACGAGTTATATTGACTAGCGCATTAAAAATTATATATTATATTATTATATATGATTTCATTCCAAAAGATAATTATCTTCATATGATCTTTATGCATTGATCTACAAAAAAAGAAATAATATTAAAATAAGCACTTTATAAAGTCATTACTTTTAATTTTCGATCAGAATTTTCATCAATATTTTTCTTAATTTTTAGAACACATTTTAATATTAATAAGAAAAACAAACAAGATATTCCAGATGATCAAGTTATTTTATTTAATTATCATCCTATATATTAAGTAATTATAATTTTTATTATATTATTGTATTTTTATTTCTTATCGTATTATATATTTAATATTATCAAAATTAAAACGTTAAATTTTCTATTGAATTTATTACACATCAATTTAAAATTTGGTAAACTATTTTGCTTAACCTAATCTAATCTAAATAAATATACGATTTTATAATAGCTTATCATTTATTATTATTTGGACGCTGAAAATTTAATTTAGGAAAAGAGCATGATTTCAGATTCTGTTTCATGAGATTATTTAAAATATACCATTAAATTTTTAATCGATTCAAAGTAATTAAAAAATAAAAAATTCTAATGAAACAAAAAATTATTTTGTATAATAACAATAATGAGTCATCAATTTTATATATAATATTTTTAATTATTTTTATTAATTCTTCTGTAAATCTTTTTCTCATTATTTCTTCTTTTTGTTGTTATGTTCTCTAATGTTGGAAATTTATAATTTGATTCCAATTAACTTGATATATTTGATTTATTAGATTTATATTCTACTTTTCTTTAAATTTTGATAGTGCTTTTTTTTGAAATTAATTAATAAAATTAATTAAATAGATGCAGAACTCTGTTTGAATTTAAAATTTTGTTATAAATTATTCTATAGTCGTATTTTAAAGTAAAATAAAATGATATTCAGAAATCATATTTAACTAAATATAAAGAAATAATTTTATTGTATGCAATTTTATTGTAATGAGTTTTCTTCTTATTTTTTCTATTTTTCTTCTTCTATTTTTTAAATTAATTAAACATTATACTTTTAAAAGGATTTGCGCTTTTAATTAATTATTTTACTTATGATATATTAATATTGTTATAAGTAATATAATTTGGATAGTTTATCAATTTTAAACATTGAAATAAAGAATTAAAATATAAAAATATCGGATAATATTTATTAAATAATAAAAAATTAAATTTTGGAATAGATAAAATGTGACTAAAATATGTCTTATCATCTCTATCTTCTTTTATATTAAAAAATTAATCTTCTATATTAAAAAATTAAATTGCTTATTATTTAATAAATAAGCTTTAGCCGATATTTTTATATATTAACTTTTACATTTGTTTAATCGATTCTCAGAATACTATTTATGAATATATGAATATTAATATTTTATATTAATATATTCGTGAGATATTTTTAAAAAATTGATTCTATAGATCAAAACAATTATGAAACTTGGTATATAAAAATTAAAGTTTATTTATTCAATTATAAACAATTGAAGTTTGTATTAGATAAAATGAGATGGAAAAAAAAGAGAGATTGTTCTGTTTCTATTACATGATCGTCACATTTTATCTTTGTTGTATTTTATTCTTGTTTTGTTTCATCTAATGCAAATTTAAATTGATTATAATTTAAAAAATAAATCTCAGATTGTTATAGACTATATAACATTGCTATAGATTAATTTTTATGTTCGTTTTGACTTCTAAAATTGATTCTTATTTTAAATTGTTTTTTAATAAAAAAAAAGTTAATTATCTTTTAAATATTTTATTTTAAATCGATTTTATGGTATTGTTGGAACACACAATTATTTACAAAAATGATGCAATGTATAGACAAAATGTATGTATATTCAATTGGATTAAATTGATTGAGTAAATAACTTTATTTCGTTTGAAATAATCGGCTTATAAGAGAAAAATATATCTCTAACAATTATGTATACCATAATACTATTTAAGAATTCTGAAGAAAAATGTTAATAATCCAGTAATGTGGCAACACGGATAAAGATGTAATTAAATTTATATTGTTCAACGCTGACTTCATTAAAGAAAGAAGTTGGGATTTTTCAAATTGTTATTCCTCCCCTTATAATACTTTCTTTTCTATAGGGAAAGTACATCACGATGATGCGTAATGAAATTGTCTTCATGGTTGCGGATATGAAATCCAATACGACAGGGGAAATGGTTCTATTTTTGTGTTCAAACATAAGGATGTGGCAGCAGGAAGGATATCGAATCAAGAAGAGTGCTTGTGGAATTTATTGGTATACAGGTTGTTTGAGAAATTGGTTTTGTCGACAAAGACATTTTATTTGGACAAAAGAGAGTGATATAAAATTCGCTACGACCGATTCTTAAAAAATGGTCGTCGAATATTGTTTGTTGTAAATATAAAATTGTAAATATGATATCAATATTTAATATATTATACATAATATGTTATAAATCTTTTCAATATAAAATTTGGAAATAAATAAAATTTTCAATAAATATGAAATCTTATATCATTTAAAAAAAAAATTTATTTAAATTGAAAATTTTATCTATTATGTTAAATTTATAATCTATTATGTTCTGCATATAATATTTTATTTGATATATTTAATGTATTTGTCATATATTTTGTTCAAAAAATTTTGTTGATTTAGTTCAGGTATATATGAATACTTTTGTGTTTAACTGTATATTATAAAAAATAATATCTCGATAATAAATAATATCATATGTATATTTTAATATTGTAAACAGAAAATCAAAAGTTATAAGATTAAAAATGTGATTTTAATTTTTCAGATTATATAAAAAAATATTTTTTACAAAATTAACTTTTGAAATTCTACAGAGATTTTGAAATTTTTTGATTAAATTGAATAATTTTTATAAAATTAATTTTTAACGTTTCACAAGAAATTTGAAATTTTTATTTTTTAGTTGGGCAATATATTCGTAATAATAATAATAATTTAACTTAATAATGTGATTTATTTCCAAATTTTGAAATTTAAAATAAATTACCTAAGTTATTAAATATATATATTATGCTATTTTTTAAGATAAATACAATTAATTGCAAATAATAAAAATTCATATTTTTGTTTGAAATTAAATGTTTCTAATTTAATCGATTCTGTAGCTTGAATAACATTTCTTCAATTCAAAATGTGATCATATATAATTAATAACTTATAACATTTTTTCCTATTGTAAACATATAATTGTAAACATAAAATGTTTTTTCATATTATTATTCTCTTTAGTTAATTTAAGAATATATTAATTTGTAATTGATATAATTATATTATTGATATAATTATATATTATTTTGCTAATATGATAGAATTTACTTTCAATTGAAAAATTCAAAAATATAAAAACAATTTAAAAAATAAAAAAAAATTATATGTTATTCTTATTAATAAAATATATTATTCTTATTAATAAAGTATATAAAAAAGGTTATATATATATATATATTAAATGTCATAGTAGGTATTTTCTAAATTTTCTAAATTCATGAAAAAAAATTATATTCTACTTTGCCAATTGTGACAAAACAAAGTGAATTCTCAATAGTTATGAGAATTCAAATCTGACGAAAGCACTTACAATAATAATTATCATTATATTTAATCATTTTAAATTCCATTTAAAATTTTTTAATATCCATTAATATTCTATTAATATCCATTTAATATTCATATATTAAAACAAAATCAATCACAATTCTATAATTATGATTCACAATAAATTTTTTCTCAAACTCCTATTATATTTCTTAAGAGATAAATTTATAATTAATACTATAATTAATACTAATTAATTAAATATATTAATTATTACAATAATATTTCTATAAAAAATCTATATATAATAATAAAAAACTATTCTATTAAAAAATAAACGTGCATGCAAATATTTTTTTATAATTAATATAAAACAAAATTTTCAATCTTTTCACAATAATTGAAACATTATGTTAGATTAAAATAAAAATATGCTAAATAAGTAAAAATGATGGTTAAAGAACATATTCCGCTATCGTTGCAAGAATTTTATACATCAGCGGTTGATGAATTTTCATAGGGGGAAACTTACTCTGTAACCTCCCAAATGTTTGACCAGACACGTAAAAGTTGCGTCCCTTCCTAACGCCACTGTTAGATTCGAGATAGGGGCGGCGAATTCGGGTGGGAAAGCACCGCCTGAAACAGATATATACGATGCATGTGAAAAACTCTCACAGATTTGCATAACTTGTTTAGTATAGTTTAGAGACATTCATTTATTATAGAACCCAGACATATTTGGGTGAAGAATGATCGAACTAAGGAGCAAAAAACGAGATAAATTCATAAGCAAACGGAAAATTTTGTATTCGACCAGAAAAATCAATTATATAGATTAAAATATTTTAAAAATAAAGACAGCGAAATAGTTTTCATCATTGTATTTTTTGTAACTAGGACCCTTAAATGACGAATATAAGTTTAAAGAAAAGTATTTCTTATTATTACATACAACTATTTGATAACTATATGACAAAAAATATTTGATCAACCTTTAAAATACGAGATTAATTTATTAATATTTGTTGAAATAAATATTTTAAATATTACTTAATTTTTATTATTGAATTTCTTCGGCTTAAATAAAATGGTAATTAAAATAATAAAATTTCAAATATTTTATTTTAATAAGATTTTAATAACATTATAATATGACATAAAATGCTTTAATCCCATTTAAAGTATTGTATTGTTTTATAAGTAATGTTTTTCCGATTTATTTTTAGTAAAACCTAAGAGTTTCTATTCAAAGATACTGAAAAAAAATTGAGATGGAAATAAATAAATAATGATGATAAAAAATATTTTTGTACTAAGAAAAATCAGTCAATTATACTATGATTTTCGATACATACTGTAGTACATATATGTATAAAGAAAAATTAAAAAACTTTATATTCAAAAATGTATTGAATTTGAATCATTTTAATATTTAAAATAAAAGAAATAAATTAATTCAAGACAATATTTAAAGATTCTTAATATTCTTTAAATAAAATACTATTTTCAAATGCTATTTTAAAAATTTATTTTTAAATGCAAATAAAATATTTCATTTTCAAAATTATATCTATACTTTAAAATAAGAATTATTAATTATATATAATATAATAATTTTATTTAATAAACAGAATTTTGTTTAGCTCTATTTAAAATCTAGATTTTCATATTTCTTGATTGTCATTTTTTGATTTCTGTACCAATCAATTTTGACCAAAATTTTCAGCATATATGTAAATTTATTGATATAATTGATAATAATAATATAATTAATAATAATAAATTTACAAAAATATTGATTAATTTTTTATTATTACAAATTCAGATAAAAAAATTGTAAAAAATAATTTTTACTATTTTTTCATGATCAATTTTTTTTTTAATTTTCTTACACGTTAATTACATATTAATATGAATTAATCACTTGATTCAAAGTTTGGTTTACAAAAAAATTATTATAATGATTTAAAATAAATTCTAAGTAGTAAATGTTTTAAGATATCGTATATTCATGATAATTTTCATGATAAATTTGAAATTTAAACGTATCTTGATAAACTTAAAAAATATTTCTCTTGATTGATATGATCAGTTATCGATTAATTATCTATCTATAGATCTTATTTTATATAATTTATAAACTTTAAAAAGAAGATTTTAATGTATAAGACTTTTAATGTATAAGATTTTTAATACATGGTTACTTGGATTATATTACACACATACATAGATATATTAATAATATATATTTTTTTGTATATTTAAAAATTAATTTTGACCAGTTAATTTGATTATCAAACATCATTTAATAACTAAACTAATGAATTGAAGAAAACATTGATGACTTATTGCACGAATATTATATAATATATATCTATTTTTGTAGTATTTTTGAAAACTATAGATTTAAAAATTCAAAAATTGATTAAAAAAAATTTTAAAATTGATTCAAAGAATATAATATATAATTATTTAGGAATATACAATGAACAAAAAATTTTCAATAAATTTTTAAAATAAATATAAATATGATTTTATATGAAGTATAAAGAACTAGAATAAGATTTCTATTTGATCAAATTTCCTAAAAAAGATGATACAATAATATAATTATATATAATTATATTATATCTAAGCCATCGATACATATAAGAAAGAATGATAATATTATCCAAAAACTTACTGCTTTTTGATCAAAAACATTTAAATATCCTTTTTTTTTTTTTTTTTTTTGCATTCGAAAATATAATTCGAGTATACGATGTATAAACAAGAAGAATACAATAATAGAATCAATAAAATGATTATTTCGAAAACGGAATAACATTCAAACTTGTATATTACATTTAATGCTTCTGTTAAATTATTTTTGTACTTAACACGGAATCGTTATTTATTATTTAATGGCTCGGTTGTGCGGAACGACGTTTCAAATATTTTTCGCGTAGGTATGATGTTGCTCTCTTTCTCCTCTTTCCATTTCGTCCCCTACACTATGCGCACGTTTATTTATGCGAATCCATTATCCTGCCCTTCGTAAAATATACTGAATAATATCTCGTGATCCTGACGTAAGCATTACCATTGTTTTTGACTTTAACGTATGCGAATTCTTTTCAACATGTGCAGAATGATATATGTAATTATGGCATTTAAAATGTTGAAAGCGTAATTAATTTCTTAAATAGATGGTAAGATAAAACTAATTATTTTTTAAAAAAAGAATAAAAATATAAGATACATATACTATGATGTTAAACTAGGATATAAACTATATAATAAACGAAAAATGAAATAAATCTATATAAAGAAATAAGAAGAAAATCTATAATTTTTTTGTGCAGAATATTATTTTCAAATAAATTAAAAATTCGAATATGTTTTATTAAGTTAGTTGAACTTCATTTATATCATTTATTATTTATTTCTCAATCGAATTTTTCTTTTTGATTTATACCAATATGATAACATCCTGTAATATAATACATTATATTTAAACGTGTATCAAAATTAAATGTTATTAAAATGTTATTTTTACGTAAATAATTCGTATTAAATATTAAAGCCTTGTTAATTCTTGTCCCTTTTTTTAAAAGAATATAAAAATATTTCAAAATCTTTAATTTTTTAACAATGAATTTAAATTTTATTAAGATATTCATTACTAAGATATTATAACACGAATATTAAATTATTTATTAGATTTAGAATTTAATTTCTGTGCAAATTTTTCAGATATCATTTTACAAAAAAGATAAAAAAAATAATAAATAATTTTTTTTTTTTAATTCAATTTGACTTCATTTTACTATTATCCATTGAGATCATTTTAATTTCATGTACAAATACACTTTTAAAAAATAAAAAACATCATCGATAATTATATTAAAAATTTTCTTAAAAGATTTGAAAAATATTTAAGAGACAAATAAAATTATAAAAATAATAGAGAATATTTCAAAGAATAAAAGTTCTTTTTAAATAAACAATAATTTTGCTTTAAAGAGGCATCGAATTAATTTCTAAGACTAAGATATATTATAAAAAAACTACATTTAATAAAAACTTGATGAATCTTATAATTAAATTATATAATTTATGAATCTCATGTATTATCATAATAAATATCATTTTTTATTAAAAATTAAAATTAAACATAATAAATATTACTAAATAAATAATATTTCAAATTATTTCTGTGATAAAAATGATAAATCTCTGATAAATCTCTCATAAAGTCTTTCTAGCTTAAAAAAATTTGTTATTTTATACAAATTGTTGTATAAAATAAACTGCTATTATTTAAATTATCAAACCATTAAATACTCCCTTTCATCTCATAATTAATTATCAAACATAAACAACTTAATGAATATAATACTCGAAATGTGGTGCTGGATTTATCCAGTTCTTATTGATGTTCAAGAAAGCAGACACATAGAGAAGATTTTATTCTAAGAAACATTTCAATCACCGGTAACATTAAGAACGTAGAAATTGATTTTCTGTTATTTACTTCGCGCTACGTTCACTCACAGATTTCGATGAAATTTCCATCTGATATTTACATTCGTCAGGGGGAACGGATTATATTAATATTGTTGCGCATATTTATTTGCAAAGAACGTGAACACTCACATCCCTGATACGTGTTGATACGATATTCTGCACGAAGATGCAAAACGTCGCAGTACAGGTGCTTTGTACTTGCAGTGCAGTTATACATCGAATTTCATGTTTCATTTTCGTGGCGTGCGGCGCAAGGGTAATTTGATACAGAAACGAACCGTGTCTACACGATACTACGTAATATTAAATACCTCACATTTCCTATGATGTTAAAGGGTACTCTTTATTAGCCCTAACCATCAACTGGAGTCTTCACCCATAAATTTTCTAATTATGTGGATGTATGTTTTATATTTTTGTTCCTCGCATTTCGCTTTCGAGAATATATAACTGTTTCAAATAACGGATATCGGAAACGATTATTTATTAGAAATCAGTGTAGATTAGCTCTTTTCTCAATGATTTTAATAATTTTGAAATATAAGGAATAATTTTTAGATAATCGACTTCAGTTTTCATGTTATTTGTAAAAAAAATAATGTATGATAATGTAATATTAATTCTGTTTACAAGTATGCATTAGTGACATGACAATATGTGATCATTAATTATCAATTGTTTGATATATGAATTACAAAATTTTAACAATTAATATATTTCAAAAAGAATAATAAAACCGTACATGATTTTTTTTAAAAAAATAAATTAAAATTAGAATGATTCTTCATTTGAGATTTCATTTTTGAAAAAATAAATTTTGAAAATTTTTGGCAAACCGATTGCACTTTATGTTAATTAACATTAATTATAATGAACTATAACATACATTAATAAAGAAATTGTTGAAAATAGTGTCTATTTTATCATAAACAAATTGTTATTTATCGAATCACGATAGATGAATTTTTTATCTTGATTAAATATCTCTATGAATTTTTTTTCATTTTTATGACTTTCAGCATATACAAATCCTTTAATAAAAAAAAAGCGTAATAAGTGCATGCTTGAAGAATTTTAAAAGTTCATTTTTTTCTAAAGCTTCGAAAATGAAAAATCATTATTCTATATTTTAAATTTATTTTTTCATGAAAAACTATTAGAACTTGAATTTGGTATAAATAGAATAATATCATCACTTATAATTTATTCAAATTGGAAAATGAAAACATAAAATAACTTTGAACAACTAAAATTATAATACCCAAAGTTAAAACTTCGAAAACATTAAAACTGAAAGTATCATATTTCTCGTGATATATACACATTTGCTATAAAAAAAAATTTTTTAAATATCATATTATACTATTCGCCTAAAGAATTTACAGAGTATTAATATTTTTATAAGACATTTTTAGAGAATCTTTGAAATGAAGTTTAAGTTATATGAAGCAAAATGTAGAATATAAAATTATTTAATATTTAATTATTTAAATATATGTATAATAAGATATATTCTTTTACTTCCACTATATCCTTTTATTTTTTTACTTCATTAAATACAAACTAATCTATAATTTAATAAATAAGTTTCAATCGAAATTCTATACCAATATACCAATTTTTATGTTTATTTTAACCTTTAAAATTGATTCTCTACATGTATCTTACGAATATATATATATATTGTTCATGTCCGCAATAGTCGTATTATAATAATAATAAAAAAATAAATAAAAATATTGTAAAAATAAGTAGAATTGGTGGATGTTAAGTGCATATATATGTATCGAATATTTTTTCGACTGAAATATATATCTGTGTGTAAAAAAGTTATTGTTCGTGACTATTAATGTATTTCTTAAAGATGAGTGAACTGTATTAGTGCAATTACACTCGCATATACTTATAGACGCGTACACTGCGTGTCTATAAGAGAATGTCTTTCTCAGAATATAGCAGATGATCATGTCTAACAGCGTAGTTAAAACAAAGAAACTATCTATTGTCGTATCAGGCGGTCAGACTACAATGTGTTCACAATGAGTCGCTCTCTTTACTAGTAACGATATTCGTAATCATGATGTGTTTACAAACTAATTATTATATCCGGTGGTGAGACTACACATGCTTGTAGTGAAATTTTCTTCATCAGTGAAACTTAAAAAAATCCCTTCCTAGTTCAATTGGAAAGATCTCAGTTTCTGGATGGCAATATATATAATAATTAATTATCGCGATTAGTGCCCAATTCCCGACATCTCCGAGTTAGAGGAAAATTCCTGAAACTGGAATGATGTTGATTGTTGTTGAATATAAATCGTGTTTGGAATATCTCACCTTTGGGATCAAGCTCTGCTTCAGTCAGAAAAAGGGGAAAAATTATACAATAAGTGTCGACTAAACTCTTAGAAACGATAGTCTTATCAAATAACATCATCCTTTATTTAGGTTTAATTTGTAGAGGTCTGCGAGCGATAATAATAAAGAAATAATAATAAAGAATAATAAAAGAATTTCTATGAGGTATTTTTCAGAATAAGTCTGTTTATAAATCCCGCGACAATATATTTAAATTAACTAATTTAAATATTAATTTAAATAATTTGATAATATATATCAATTAATTTAATATACTTAAGTATAATATATTTAAGTATATTAATTACATGTATAAATATATTAATTACATTATTACATGTATAAATTACATATAATAATAATAGTACTAATAATTACGCGATACTTGTATCACGTAATTAAAATATTAAGATAAAACTGAAAGACAGTTATTGGAATATTATCGTTTTTATATATTATCTTATCAGGTTTCTTGTATTCCGCTTTGAGGATAAATCGAATGTGAAAAGAAAATTTATTTATTTAAAATTATAAATTTTGGAAAAAATTTGTTAGAAAATTATAAAAATCATATTATAATTGAAAAATAATGACTTATAAAAGCTTTTTTTAAAAAATATTTTATTATAGTTTCTTTCTTTAATAGATTCTATTAATTTATTTTGAAATCATCATTATTTCAAATAATTATTATTGTTTATAGTATTCTAAACATTTATCGAAGATTTTTAGAAGTTGTAAATTGCAGTAAATTATAAGATATTATAATTAATATTAAAAAAATTTTATTTTCTATTTTTATTCTTATAATAAAATTTAATTTGGGACAACAGAATTTAAAAGCATTCTGATTTTATTATGATTTTAATCAATATTAAAATTTTTGATAAAGTGTCAATATTCTTTTATTAATTTTCTAACCATTTTTCAGTATTGATTGCAAAATTCATCAACACAAAGTTATTAGATTAGTAAATGAAATATTTGATTTAATAAAACATTTTTATGTTATACAAGAATCACTATTCTTAATGTTGATATGTATTTATAAATACGTTTTAAATTTTTCATCAAATTTTTCTTCATATCTATGGTATAAATTTTAAAGTATATTCTAAATAAAATATAAATATAATGAAAAACAATAAATACAATAATAAAAACAATATAAAAAAATAAAAACAATAATAATTAAATTTAATTTATTTCAATTTAGTTCATTTCACAATAAATATAATTTATTATCATAATTAATTTAATAACAATTTAAATTGAACATTGAATATTGAAAAATTGTTTGAATTTGTTTTTAATTAATTTATATTTAATAAAAAATTTATTAAATTTACATTTAATAAAAAATGAAATTTGCAATTTTTCATTTATTCATTATTTTTAAAAAAATAATTAAAATTTTTTAATATTATTTATTTCTTCAGTTTAATATTTATTTTTCTGAATGAAATTTTCTTATTTTTTTAATTATTAACTTCAATTGTTAAAAGAAGTTTTGTTGTTTCTTAAATTTGTTTGGAGATAAACGTATTTTGAGAAAAGAACTATCGTTATTTCGAATAATTGTCATCGTTTATAGCATTCCAAGCAACCATCGAAGTTTTAGAAGTTGTAAAAGTAAATTATTGAATGCTTTAATTGGTACAGAAAGATTCGATGCTTTTGTTCTTTTTATTCGAACAATTCCAAAAAAGGCTAATCTTGTTTATAAAAATATTTAAAAATGCTTAAATTATTATAAACTTAATTATTTATAAATATTGTTAGAATTATTGTTACATTTTTTAGAAAAGTATTTATCAATATTTGATAACAGAATATATTTCTATTTAATGAAAAGTTTTTGACCAATTGCTACAACAATTTTTTGTAAATCAAATTTTTGCAAATGTTAATTATCAATATGATATAAAATAAAGTAAAGTAAAAAAAAGCAAAACATTAATTGCATATATAATATGCAATAATATTGAATAATACAATATATTTAATGTTAAGATATATATAAGGTAAAAACAAGTTGATATAAAAACTTAAAATAGAATACATATATAATATAAAATAATATATGTACATATAATATAATATAATACATATTAAATACGAAATATTTTAAAAATAATTATTTTTTTTTATATATATTTTTTTTCATAATAATAATATTTTTTTTTTTTGAAATTTCTCTCAGTTAAATATTTCTTTATAATTATCATTTTATATTTTTATTTATATTTTTTTTTATAAGATGACATATAAATTTAATCTATTTTGGAATTATTTTTTATCATGTAGATTTAATATTTTTCTTTATTCATTTTTTCTTATTTATATTTCTTTGATTTATATTTATATCACAACATTTAAAAAAAATTATAATATATTTAATGAATTTTGTATTATGTTTAGCGAAAATTTTTACCAAGATTAATAAATAATAAGTAAATAAAAATAAAGAAAATTAAAATGACAGAAATTAATTTTTAAATTAAATTTTCAAGTGACAGAAACTATTTTTGCTAATCTGATACTGTAATTTGTAAATAAATATTATTTTTTTTCACTAGAAATATTATAATATGAAAGTTTAAAAATAATATCGTTTTACTATAATAATATCGTTTTATTTGCTTTTCTGTTATCAATCAATAATGATACTTTTTTTGTCAATGTCTAAGAAATAAATCGAGTTTCGTTCACGATCGTTTTCATCCAAAAGAAGAAACAAGAAACATCCGATATAAAACCACGACAATCAGATTCCTTGCTTGATCTTCTTTTTATTAAACAGTTTTCTTCTTTTTGTAGCAAATAAGTTGCAATTGTTTCAAAGTACAAATATTGCACAGACTAAATTAAATCAACTGTTTATTGCAGATTTATTTTGAATTAAATTATTTTGCCAAATACATTTACATATTTTCGCTTCATTTTAATAAAATTCTCTTGTTCCAACTTGCCTTTATTTAATTCCCGTGTTTTATTCCATTCTATTCACATTTAAAAACCTGCGTTGCAAGCTCGTTAAACGTTGTACTTTTCACTGTTTTATGCATTTTATACATTAGTCTTAATTTCTCAAACTCGTTATTTTAATTATTTATTTATTTTTTTCTTTTATTGTTATTTTATATTTTAATACTTGAAACGAAATTACATATTTTTATTAAATATGTAACAACAATGTTTTAGAAAGTATGATTTTTTTTGTTTCATAACTAAATAATTGGAAAAAATTATTAGAAGTCAATTTATTCATCCTTATTATTTCAATTAATTATAAAAAATTATGTTTGAAAAAATAATTAATTATAACAAAATTTCACATTATAATATTTCACATTATAATTATTTCATTATAAATATTTTATTATGTATATATTATATATTTATTATCATTCATTAGTAATATTCAATTGTATAATTAAATCTCGTTAATCAATTTCTTCAACAGAAATCCTCATTTTATTATAATTATAAATTGTAATTTTTTCAACTATTTTTCTTTTCTTTAAACAATTAAAATTATATCTTTAATTCAATTAAATTATTCTTATTTTATTTTCATGTATAATTAACATATAATATATGTGAGTATTTGTAATCTTAAATCTATTATTAATAATTATAATACATAATAATAATACATAATTAATAATAATATGATGTATTATTTATAACATATGTAATATTTGTAAATATTTAATTTTTTTTTTAACTGCTAGGAAATACAAATTTAATATACATTTCAAAAATATGAGAATATCGATTAACTGGAGATTTCTGAAAAAAGTTTAAATAACATTTTTTCACAAATTAATTATGCATTAATCATCATATTTTAAATTATTCTTATATAATCTGGAAAAATGTAGATTATAATTAAAATATGAATATATTAATATATATATATAATTGTATTATTAATAATGTAATTAAATTCACACGAAATGATTCATATATGAAACAATACTCAGATATATTAAAAATTGTACGAATTAGAGTACAAAAATTTTTAATTCTCCGTAGACAATATGAATTAGAATTGTGGATAAATTCCATTATTAAATTTTTTCTAAAATGAATTTTTATTTTTATTGAAAAAATTTTAAATATTTTACTTAACGATACTAAACTTGTTTTATTTAATTTATTCAATATTTTAAAAAATAAAAGATTCAAGTTGCCTAGCATGTTTGAAATAAGTATAATTGCTCACAAATGAGAGAAAATGCTTAATAATGATATATTTCTAATATAATCATTAATAACATTACATATAAACATTAAAATTTATTACTTTCCTACTTAATTAGAAAAATATTGGAAAAAAAAATATTAAAATTTTAATTTCATACAAACGAAAATTAGAAAAGAAGAAGAGAACTTAACTTTTCTAGTGAACTTTTTACTTGTAAACTTTTCTGAATTAAAGTTGTAAACTTTCAAAAATTTATTGGACCGTGATAATTGTATTTTATGTTCAATAAAAGTAAGTTTAAAAATTCTGTGCATATATAATTTATTCTAAAATCTGATTAAAAATATATTTAAATAATTTAACTTAAATAAAATTCAAACATTTTTCTTAATAATATTTTGTTTCTCTTTATATAGATATTCCTAAAATGATTTATCTACAATTTCTGTGTGATATTTCCTGTAAATAACATATAATTTGCGAAATTCAAGAAATTGTTTATCCAATATCTGAAAATCTGAACGTCTTCTGAAATAAAATATTTTAAAAATATGAAATAAACTATTTTTATATTCTTAAAAGAAATATATTTTTGTAAATATCTTAATACAAAATTATAAGAACATTTCCATAGCTACATACATAGCATATATATATAGCATAAATAAAGGTATGTGTAAAAATAATTTAATATTATATATAATTATATATAATATTGTTAGACTGTTCTAAGTGACACAAAATGCTGACAATCCAACATTATACCAAATGACATTCAACGTATTATTAAATAAAAAAAAATTTTTCAGTTAATATATTTCTAGCGATTATATGTATTGCATACATCTGGAACATAACAAAATTATACTAAAATTATATAAAAATTTCATTTTTAATTCTTGTTGTCTTCATATCATTTTTACTATCATTCTATTGTTTGTATTTTTTGCTTTTGCAATTTAATCAATCTTTATTTTATAAAATTGTGTTTCTTGATTTGATTTTTCGTGCTCGAGTTAATAAATATCATGAGATATATCAGAATCCTCGGTCGTTGGTTCTATATCGACATTGTGTCGATTTCACTATGAGAAATGCATTTGATAACAAGGTTGCGTTAGACTATTTACGAGAATTTCCCTAGTATTAACTAAATCTTCTGATGATATTCAGGATCGAGAGCAGTTTCAACTATCATTGGTACGGAACTCCATTTATATGAATTTGTCGAGAGATGAGCACGTTCACGTAACCAAATTATTTATATAATAGGATTTCATCTAATTCCTCTACTGGCTATGATTTTTCATTCAATTAATAGAAATTAACATTCATATATACAAAAGAATTTTATGAAAAATTTTCTTTAAAATATATAATAGTATATCAAATATTATGAATTTAGAATTTCTATTTTACATATATAATAATAACTGTAAATGAATTAAATGCTTGATGAATCAATTTTTTTAATTTGTATTGTAGATATATAATATATTTCATATATTTTATATATTTCATATATTTCTGATTATACTATTCATATAAATAAAGTTATGCTTGATAATTTAAATAATAAAAATTCAATTATTCATAAAATCAAATTTTTATGAAACATATCTAAAAAAATGAATTTAAATAGAGATTTATTCTAATATAATATAAAAAAAATATAATATAATAAATAAATATAATCTTATATCATATATTTAATATAATATATCATGTATTTTGCAAATTTTTATATATTGAAATAAAATATATATTTTTATAAATAAACTAATCAATTTTTTTTGAGAAAAAAACTGAGATGCTAGAGATAACTTTTTCAAAAATTTCCCAATAATTTCTAATTTTTACACATCTTATGTTCCTTGAATTTCTATCTATTCTCTATAAAATGTAATAATTTCATTTTATTGCAAGATCAATTAAATATAGAAATATGGATTATCTTTCAATTGACAACGATTCAATTTTCATTAGGCTATTTTAGATATTTTTACTTTATAATATATATATTTTCACAATATATTTTCACAGATTAAAAAATTTTAATTTTAAATTAAAAAAATCATTCTTCAGCATCTTAAGTGAATCTTTTGATATTAATTTATATATTAGATATTTTAAAAGAAAGTAATAACAGCCAAATTAAATTGATTGTTAAAACGTCTTTTTTAGATAGTTGCATATTACAAAATAATTTATTTCAAGTAAAAATTTCATATATAATAAAAGAATATAATAAACTAAATTATATTGTAATATATCTTCAATTTTTTTTTTATTGAATATAATATTTGTTTTATCACATTCTTTAAAGTTTAACCATTTTCACATTATTTAATCATGTATCTTTAATTACACAAAATTAAATCACTCTCTCCTTTTTCTTTATCATTCAACATTATTATCTCACAAAATTTATAAGTCATTCTATTGATATATATATGACATTTTTCGATTTTTTTTCACAAACGAAGAGTATAGAGTGTTTAAATATGATTCTCTAAATATCTTTCTTAATTGTGAAAGCGCATAAAAAGTATTTTATATATATTTTGAATATATTTTGAAAATATGTATTGAATAATATTAATTAATATTTTTGTTTTTTTTCAATTGTTTTTAAAAAGTTTTCTCAAATATTAATTTTAATTTATTTAGAATTTAAGATCACTTAAAGATCATATTATAATAAATATTTAATAAATATCTAAATATATTTTTTCATGAACTGCGCAATGCAATAATTCAAAAAGTATGTAATATTTAAAAAAAACATATAATCATTTAATATTATTCAAATTACATATAAAATATTTTTTCGCGTCTTCACGATTGAAAAAGAAAAAATTCTGCTACACTTAAGTGAGATATGCGGTAAAAGAAACGTCACTTCATTTTCCCGACAATTATCAGATTCGCATTTTTGAAATGAAAAAAAGAAAAAAAAAATGGTGGAATAAATCTTGAGTTGCGCTGTCGCGTAAAATTCTCGCTCAAAAGCTGCTGTCGACAAGTCGGAGCGCAAGTCCAATTAGAGCCGGCCGGTGGGAGATCGTATCCCAAAGGCATGAAATTACAATAATTAGCTCGATGTTGTCCAACCTCTCCTCCTTCAGACTTTTAAACCTCTTTTCCGCGCCACGTCAAAAGTGCACAGGTAGGAAGGAAACAAACGAGTCAAACGACAACAACGGAGATAGTGAAAAGAAGGAGAAGAAAGGGGAAGTTAAGAGGCGGGATAATGAAATAAGAGGTACGACACTTTTTAGTTGAAGAGGAGAAGGAGGCATCGAGGTAAACTGCGCGACAAAAGGATAGAAAGGAGGAATTCCGGTTCCAAAGATAAGCCTGAAGTCGAGCCGTGGGATCTTTGGAGAAGGCAAGCTTGACCTATTTGTCTCATAACAGAGGTAATAGGATCGGAAAGTATTATAAGTAGAAGTGACAATCGCCGTGGGACAAGCGGAGTGGTGAGTGGCTGGGGGTAAAAGTAAATTGATGGTGGCGGCATTACGTGGAAATAAAAGCGGGAAATAAACGTTCACTCGGCAAAGAATAGGAATAAAATTCTGTATTGAGTCTCGAACGGGAAAAGAGTTTCGTATTATTGTAATTTAAGGTTGGCATTAATTCTCGAGTAGCGATCTTACATTTCTTCTTCACCGTTTTTCCTTTTCGAGAAGCTGGATAAAAATAGTCTGAATTTTTTTTTCTTTTGCATTTCATCTATGATGATGCAAGTCATTTTCATACGTATATACGTAGAATTATTTATACTTTGCAAATAAAATGGATAAAAAAATATTTATAATTCGAGAAAAATTGAGAAAAATTGAAATTATCTAGTAATAGTTTCTATGAATCTTGAAAATATTGATTTTTTTTTTTTGAAGCTTTATTTCGTCACAAAACAAGATTGTTTTAATCTTGTTTGTTTTAAACTTAAAATAATATCTTCTTTATTTTTAAGAAATAAGAGGAAATTGTACATATTCGATGTATTCTATGTTGTATATGTTCTTACATAATTTTAAATATTTTGTATTGTAAATTTTAGGAAAATTGTTGATATCTTAAGTGAAAAAATGATTAGAATGATAAAATTGCGTTAAAATATAAAATGCCAACAATGAAATTTAATTAGCTAGAGTTATAAATCCTAAAAGATAACTTACAATAGTGAAATACTTAAAGTATAATTCAAGACCAAGTAAATAAAAATATGTTTTTCCGATTAAATATTTTTCAATAAAACTTAAAAAAAAACTAGAACAATGTTGTTAAAATTAGGTCAAATCAATAAATTAAATTTATTGGGTTGTTATGAGATAAATCGTTATTGTGTTATATTCAAAACAATTATTTTATGGGATAAATGTATTTTATAAAATATTTTATTTTTTTATTAGATTGATTCGAAACTTAGATTTAGGAAATATGAAAAAAATATAAAAGATATAAGAAAGATAAGAAAAAAAATTTATTTTAGAGAAGAAATTTGAAAGACATTTCACATTTCTATAAAAAATTTAATCATCTATATATTTTTTTATATATTAGGGTGTCCTATAAGTTTTTTTTGATACGAAATAAATAGACGATATTTGTCGTTTAAGATTGATTTATTGTATTATATGAACCGTTTTACTCTATCATCTTTTTTCATTTCTCAGGAAGCCTCATTATTTCTTTTTTCTAAAATTATTGGAGTTTATTTGCAAAATATTCCTCGTGATGCGTTTTTATTTTGCTTACGGATTAGAATCGTTTATCATGGAGAAAATTTTTTAATAACAGGAATTAGTAGTCGGATAGAGCAAGATCTGGGGAGTACAGAAAATACAATGTCTCAATCAAACTGTAATAATCTTTATAGTTAATGCAACATGCGGTTTTGCATTATCGTGATGGTCTCGTCGGTTTGCCAATTTTGACCGTTTTTCTGCTATGACGTCTTTCAAATTTATCAAACTGATTGCAATATTTTGCAGAATTGATGGTTTTACTTTGAAAAAAAGCTCATAGACTACATCATAGACTAATTCCATTAAATAGGCAAAAGAACTTTCTTCAGATGAAGTCCAATTTCGCAACAGTTGAAAGTCTATTATTAAAAACATCTCTAGTGACAAATCTTTTTAAAAATGATTCTCTTTTTTCTCTATATATCATATAAAAATAAATAACCAGTTAAGTCATTTCTAAGGTAGTGCGAAAAAAACTTATAAGACAGTCTAATATACTTATAATATATAGTATATTCTTATTGGAATGAAAAAATTGAATTCTCGAATATATGTATATAATATTTTTTATAAATAGCGACATTCAAAGCTATAATAATTTTTATTTATTCCAATTAACAATATATGATAATTATATATTTAATTTTAATGAAAATTTTTAACATTTATTTGTTGTAACATATCTTTGTATGAATACAATAAATTATATTGTAATAGATTGTAACAAGCATTGAAAAATTAATCATATACATATAAACATTTTATATTTGCTACCACTTTATTACGATTAATATTTCAAAATATATATTCTTACCGGACCTTGTATGTGATGTATGTGATTCACCCCTAAAAATAAAATATTATATTTATTTTTCCCTGTTAAAAAATTTTTATGTAATTATAAAAAAAGGCAAAAAAGTGCAAATAATTATTATAAAAGAAGATCATACTTCAAAAAAACATTGGAAAACACTGATATATAGCGATCTTAAATAAGTAGAAGAAATAAGAATCTCTGTATATAAATATTAAAAGTAGATTTAATGAAATATTTGAAAATATTGAATAAAATGTTCGATTCGAAATATTGGGTTGGCAACTAAGTAATTGCGGATATCATTCATAGATGGCTCCAGTTGAATTTTGCTGGCGTAGTCCAAATGTAAAACACATTTTGTTATTTGATAGTTGGCAATTCAGCTGTCAATCAGTAAAAAAAATTTTTTGATCGGTTGCGTAGTTTTCGTTTGGCGTTCGATACATAGGTTCCTTACGAACTAAAAGAAAAGCATTTAACGCAACGCATTAACAGCTGCGATTTGCGTAATGAAAATGATCCATTTTTAAAACGACTGATAACTGACGATGAAAAATGGGTTGTTTACAATATCAAGCGGAAAAGATGGAGCAGGCCATGTAAACCAGCTCAAACAACATCAAAAACTGGTATTCATCAAAAGAAGGTTGTTATCAGTTTGGTGGGATTACAAAGGAATTGTCTATTTTGAACTCTTACCACCCAACCGAACGATCAATTCTGTTGTCTACATTGAACAACTAACGAAATTAAACAATGCAGTTGAAGAAAAGCGGCCCGAATTGACAAATCGAAAAGGTGTTGTATTCCATCATGTCAATGCAAGGCCACACACATCTTTAGTCACTCGGCAAAAATTGGAGCTTGGTTGGGATGTTTTGCCACATCCACCATATAGTCCTGACCTTGTACCATCTAATTACTTTTTGTTTCGATCTTTACAAAACTCCTTGAATGGTAAAAATTTCAATAATGATGATGATATCAAATCGTACCTGATTCAGTTTTTTGCTAATAAAAACCAGAAGTTTTATGAACGTAGGATTATGATGCTGCCTGAAAGATGGCAAAAGGTCATTGATCAAAATGGGCAACATATTACAGAATAAAGTTATTTAGTTCCATAAAAAAATTGTCTTTGATTTTCTAAAAAAAATCCGCAATTACTTAGTTGCCAACCCAATACTTTTTACAATTCATATTTTTTTGCTATTTAAAAATAAATTCTTTTTGATAAATAATTTATTTTTTTTTGACATTTGTTAAAGGAGAACCAACTATAATATTAAATACAATTTGACTAAAATGAAATTTAAAGAAGAATGAAAGTTTTGCGCTCAATTTGAGATACCAGAAGTGTTCGAATGCTTCATCGGGCTGATTTATCAATTTCGTATTTCTATCGAATATCGATATCGAAATATCAGAACGACGAAATATTAAAACAAATCCTTTTGTTCCTTAATATAATCTGTACGATCTCTACGCTTTTTAAATTATTTATAATGCATTATTTTGATTTCACATAAATTTATGTAGAACATAATCATATTTCGAATTCGTAATTATATTTTATAAAATTTTATATATTTTAATTAAAATTTATATATTTTAATTAAAATAATTAAAATTTTAATATTTTATAAAATTTTCTCGAGAAATTAAGGAAAAAATATTAATTGATTTTTTGTAATAAATTATAATAATAAATATATTATAGAACTGGTTAAATATTTAAAGAAAATTATAATAGAAATTATAATTGCAGTTTATTTACATGAATGAAATTTATATAGTATATATTATAAATATATAGTATTTATTTTGATTATTATCTGAATTTTGCTGAACTCCTATTATCTAAATTATAGTTTAATATTATTATTTCACTTATATTTTATAATATATACACTATGTCTTTATAATAATTAGAAATACAAAATGAATAAAAAATTTATTATTAAGCAATTATTGTATTTGCAAAATTTGTTTCCAAATTTCTAAGATTTTATTCAAAATCTTTGAATAATTACTTAATTTTAGAAATAAGATAGAGAAAACAAAACAAATCTAAATTGTTTACAAAAATTTATTTATTAATTTATAAGTAATTAATATATAAAAAAACACAAAATATTTCAAAGTTAAGATTGATATTTAAAAAATAATAATATTAATAGATCTTCATTTAAATTTAATTTCTGTATTCATAATTGTATTCATAAAAATTTCGATTTATATAAGCATAACAATTTAATAATTATATTAATATATTTATATAATTAATATATTAATATAATTATATTATATAATAATTAATTTGCCAAAAATATTTTCAAAAACATTTTCAAATCTTTTGGAATCGTGAAACAAAATATGAAATATTGATAGAATTTATAATTTTATTGTATTATATTCTACTATTAAACATAGAAATATTGGATATATGATACTTTATTTTTTCACATAATAATATAATTATTTCCATCAAGTGAGATAAACAATGAAACAATTATAAAATAAAGAAAATTCGTGAGAACATTTATAAAAAAAGTTTCTTTTGTTAAAAAGAAAACACGTAATACATTAAACTTTTGTCGCGCCATGAATAAAATGTCTTATTACGAAACAGGAAGTGTGCACGTTTCATCCAAGATGCTAATCTAACGCTGACGCGAACATTCCGCGGAAGTTGAGAATTTTACGATATTTAATATAGGTAATAAGCTACCTAGGAAAGTTCGATAATAAGCTGTTCGTGAAAAGTTTGGATGCTGTGAAAGATAGTTGTCTGTTGCATTATATATTGATAAATCCGTGAATATGAGCGATTTATGGCGGCAACCGAGGCATTATTCCTCTTTACAAACGCATAAAGATTTATTTTTATCGAATTTATATTTTAATTTAAATAAAACATTATTTAAAAATATTAATTGCATGAAATATAAGAATATATTAATATATGTATATTCTTGTTTTAAACATATACAACGGTTCACAAAACTTTTGAATTTAAATTTTCTTTTTAAAAACATTTATGAATATTAATAAAATATTTATAAATGATTGCGGATATATAGAATATAATAAATTATACAAATTATACAAATATGTATAAGTCATAAAACGTTTTTGAAATGTTCATAAAGACAAATAGATATGTCTCATTCTATAAACTTAAAGTAACTTAAATTGTTTATAATTTAATAAATAAGTCTCAATCAATATTTTTCTTTTAATCTTTAGAATCAAAAGATATTCTTATATCAATTATATCAACATCCTATAATATAATGTCAATCATTTTATATATCTTTTTCATCGAAATATCATGTGAACGAAATTCTTTTAATAATCAAAATTTCATTTTTTGTTTTCGAAATATTTTATAAATGATTTTCGTAATGATTATGATAAAAAAATATTAATAGACTAATATTTTTAATCGTAAGATGTTCAAAGTTTTATCATTATTCTTGTTGACAAAAAATTGCTTTATATATAATTATTATTCTATAGAAAAAAGTTTAGTATCGATCAACTTATAGTTATATGTATTAGTATAATATATATATTAACTTCAGAATTTTATAATTTTAGAATTAAATGAATCTATAAAATAATATTCATATATTTTCACGAATCATTCAACGTCTTATAGGACATAAAAAAAGATAATTCTTATTTTTAATAAATATTTTTTATTCGACATTATTAATCCATTTATCACCTATATATTCATTGTTCTCTCTCTCTCTCTCTCTCTCTCTGTCTGTCTATGAATTATAGAATATAATATTATCTCTGAATCGGAATAAAAACTATTTTGTTGATTATTTTCTTTATTTCTATTTTTTTCTTTCAAATTTTTTCCTTCACCTTTTTTTTTTATTCTCGCTTCTCTGAAAAATACGAGGCGTAGTAAAAATTTCTCCCTCGACTGTTATTATCTTCAATTGAAAACTAGATCACGCTGCAACGAATCGTAAACAATATTAAAAGAATATGTTATGGAGCGAAACGTAAATCTGTGATATGCAATATCGGGATAATAAAAGGGAATGGAATGCGGTATCGCGCCAGTCTGCAGTTTTCATTGCTTTCTATGCCTTTCTCGGTTAAGTGATATACATGATTAAGTGAATTCAAAGAGATTCACGCTAACATTATTATAAAATTTTTATTTGAGTAGAGAAAATATGTAGAGAATATATGACAGTGATGTAGGATATCTATTTGATTATTCGATATAGAAAATTTCTAGAGAAATCATAGACAAGTAAAGAGAAGAGAAAAGGAAATTATCAATCTTTTCTTTCACTCTAGAAATATATTATGTTAACTAAAGTATTGAAAATACAGAAATTACGAATTTTATAATTTTTTTGAAAAAATTCCAAGATAATTTGAATTTAATAATTAAGATTAACAATTTAATCTTAATTTAATAAATCTTATTCTTTTTAATTTTTCATGTCCGATATATGTGTTTCCTTTAACCAAAAATAATGGAATATATCATAAAAAGTTGAAATTATAAATTAAAAAAGTGTTTTAAAGAAAGTCAAAAATTTAACTTAAAGAAATATAAATTACTTTTTAATAGGAAAAGAAATAGTAGAGAAGATTTGAAGATGAACTTTTAAGTGAGATTATATAATTTTGAATCCGTTAATAGATTCTGAGAATTTTTTAAGAAAGTACTTGTCGAAAAACTATAGAATATTTTTATCATAATAGAATATTTTTATCATCATATAGATATTTAATATCATAATCAGAAATACAATATTCTGAAAATTAAATATTATAAAAAATAATAAATTATAATATTTAAAATTATTTATAAAATTATTAAAAATTTTAATATTTTAAATTATTTATAAAATTCTTTATCTTTTCTAATCTTAAACATTGAAAAATAAATATAAATTTCTGTTTGACAAAGTGTACGCGAGTTTTCATTATAAAAATAGTAATAATATAAATTGCATAACAGAATTTTAATAAAAACGAATGATTATTGAAAAATATTATAAATTAAAATAAATAATTCAAAAAAATCTTCATTATGTTATTACCATATGTAGTTTAAAATCTTAATAATTATTATCATATTATTAGATTATCAGAATGATTTATAAATGTATATTTACATATTTAAATTTATAAAATAAATAAAAAACGTATTAACATATGTCTTGTATATAGAAGAAATTTCAATATAAATTAATTCAAATATTAAATAATTACAATAACATTATTAAAAATGTGTAACATTAATAAAAATATATGTATATAGAATATATGTATATAGAATATAGGTAAATATAATTCATTTTGTTATAGGAAAAAATATAAAAAATATATTAGAGTTAAATAGGCTATTATACAAATTTAAAAAAATTATTTAAAAATTTTAAAATAAGATTTAAAGATTTAGAAAATTAGGTTAAAATTTAAAAATTTTTAAATTTAGATTAAGATGTAAAATTTTAGTTTAGAAATTGAATTAAGATAAGATTTCTTTGAGAAAGAATATAATTTATCATGATTATATACTTAAATATTTTTTTTTAATTTTTTAAGATTAAATAATTTATGATTAAATTAAACAAAAGATTGTCACGAAAAGATAATAAAAAATAATAATAATAATAAATGAAATAATTTTTCATTCACGTTTAATATGCATTGAAAGAATTAAAGATAGTCTTTTTATTTTTATCCTTTTCTTTGCCTTTTCAGTCAAAAATTTGGCTCTTGCATGGAAAAAACCTTGGTGTTTTTGCAGAAGATATGACTTTAATTAAACCGTGGAAGGATTTCGCGTGAGTTATTTGTCCCGTAATCTAGGTATCTTTTGCTATGAAAGAAACGAAGAGTTCTGGATATAGAACGAATATGCATTGCATTAAATGCAGAATTAAGTTTCTATTCTAAGTATAATATAAGTATAATAATTTCAAATTTATTAATTATCTTTCCATTAATTTTCTTCAATAATATGGAGAAAAGGGTATAAATATGAGATATCTATAAATATAAGATTTCATTTTTTTATATAAAACTTTAGAATGCTAATAAATAAGTGAAATTTTTTGAAGATTTTCATATGGAATATGTTCATATCAATGTATCATGAATATAAATGTTATATATTTACAGAACTTTTTATTTTTTTACTTTTTTTAAATAAAGGCGAAATCAGATTAATAAAAATTTGGACAATAATATAAGATTTTTTTTTAAATAGTGGAAATATAGTTGGAAATTATGTTAATAATAGAAGGGTTTCATTAATGTATAAGCATAATAGATATATATATATATATATATATATATATATATATATATATATATATATATATATATATATATAAATACAATGAAATAATTTATTTCATTTTACAACAAATAAATTCTGTTTTTTCGATCCGCACAATCACGATAAGTCAATAACAGCATTAATTCATCTTTAAAATTTTTACATATTTTATATATCTATCAATTTATTATTTCACTTTTGATTATTATATCATAAAACACGAATATTTTAAATTTTTTTATTAAAGAATTTTTATTAAATTATAATTATTAAATATTTATTAAAATTACAATTATTATGATTCTGCTTATTTGAAAATCACAAAATAAATTAAAATAATTTTTATTTTAAGCGCATGTCGAAATTTTTTATTATAGTCGTTAAAACATTTCTTAAACAAAAAAGAGATAATTATTGATAACAGTTACTATCAAAGAATATTTTAGTTATCATATTTGAAATCATTATTAAATACTATATATACTATATACAATACTATATATAAGTCAAAAGTCTTTGGTTTCTCATATTTCTATTCTATTTCATACAATTTATACTCATATTTATATTTCTCTCTATATTTTTTTAAATATAGAGAAAAATATAATTAAATTTAATATTATTTAATATTATTTAATATTATTTAAATATGTTATTCTATTTTTATGCAAAGAACATAAATATGAAATATCATAAAGACACATAGAATCTTAAGTAGATACATAAAACGTTGATTAATTGGTAATATTTCGAAGCGTAAGTAATTAATTGCAGAAGAATCAGGTATCGTGGTACAATATCGCGAAACTGGCATGAAATTATTTCCATAGAATTAAATTAAACGAGATTTCATTTCACTACCGTGTACAGCTGTCCGAAATTAGTTCGAGAGCATTTTACAGCCGGCTCCTTTCGCTACATGGAAACTCGTTCGCGTCACTAGACTTTAATTTTTTAACTTCTTGAAATAAACGCAGTCGAAAAAGCGTATCTTGATAAAAAATAAAAGAATGAGTGGAATGATTTCCTTTTTTTTTTTTTTTTTTTAGGAAATTTTTGTATTCGTTGAACGAGAATTCAGCATTCTCGTTCAACGAATATAAAAATTATGCAGATAAAAAGAATTTGATAACTTGAAATGTATTGAATGATGAAAGCTATGCATTATATATATGTTACGAAATTGAATATTCAATTATTGAATATTCAATATTTCATGATAGTCAAAAATATAAAATAAAAAAAATTAATTATATTTATTTATGAAAGATTGATTGTTAATAATTAATTTCAATATATTTTAATAATTGTCATTGTTCTTTATATATATATGTATAACAAATTATTTTATTTTATTATTTAAAATTTTAAAGTGATATTTATGATTTAAATATGATTTAACAAAAAGATTTTGTGAAAAATTATGTTTGTGAGACTTAATAAGAAAAAGTGATAAAAAAAAGTTATATAGTTTATAGGAAACAAAAAATTGTGTTTCAATAATTTAATTGATAAAAATTTAAATTTAAATAATTAATGACATTGATTAAAAAATATTTAAAGGTTATTGAAATAAGAGATTTTTATTCAAATTTTTATTTTTATAAACATCTTAAATAATAACAAGCACAATTTTGTAATCACAATAATTACTTAATGGATTAATTTCTTTATTTACTTTGTATTAAAGATAAAAATATATTTTCAATTATATATTTATAATATTTATTTATAATAAAGACATTTATATAATGAAATGACGTTCAACGATAGCTTAATAAGAACATAACTAACGTTTAAGTAATCAGGCATATTAAAATATAAAATTTCATTTGCATAAATAATATTCATATTGATTATTATTGAATTTCATATTATTCATATTATCGAATTTCATTTATTCATTGATATAATTGCACAAAATAATAAATGGAAATATAATAGTCAAGAAAAGATGAAAAAACCGCACCATGTGTACACGTACCTGTTAAACACATAGAGCAAAATTAACTTTAGAATTTTAAGTTAAATATTTTCGCAAAGCAATGCGAACGCTTTGAATTCTTATACTGATAGTAGGTGAGCAAAGAAGCGTAGCAAAATATTCCACGAAGCTGCACACGTTATTTAAGAATATAACAGACTTTAAATGAATTTCAAGTATGAAATTCGCGAATTTTTAAAAATATTTCCATAAGAGTAAATTATATTATTATATTATTATATTATTATATTATTATATATTATTATAATATTTGAATAACAATTTTTCTTAATATTTACAAAATTAAATAAAAAACCAGAAATATTAAATTAATAGCAGAAAATGACTTTCCTTATTACAAAATCGATTTTCTGCTAATTTTTCTATTAATTCGAAATTAATTATCAAATGTAATTAATAAATAATATCGATAATTAATTTTTTAATTTAAATTTAATAAATTTTATGTAAAAAAATGATTTAAATTAAATATATTTTTTTTAAACTTGTGATCAATTATTGACCAAATTCATGAAAAATTTAAAAAAATTCATTTCTTTATTTATATTTGTATTGTATTCCTTGTATGACTTGTATGACATTTACTAAATTAATTTCGAATATTTGATTATCTTATTTTGTAACTTATACTTTAATATTTCTTTAACTTTAACTGTTCCAGTTCTTGGATAATTTCTCGGTTTCTCTTCATATCTTTTTCTCTACCCCGTTTCGGAACTTTTTCCTACTTTTCTATATCTTAGTTTCTTTAATATCTTCGGCCAAAAGTTCCGTCCTCCTAATGAATCGATTTTCTACTTTCTTGTCGTGCTTGTCCACCTACTCTTTTATTCTTTTCCGATCCACTTCATCTCGTTTCTTTTTTACCTTTTTCATATTTTTTCCTCACAATCTTACATTTCTCTCCTTTATCTGTCACAACTTTAGAAATTGTTTCCGCCTTCCCGATTTCACATTCTCACATAATTCCATGATTTATTTCGTTTATTTCATTTTAATTTTTCTCGCGTATTTCACGTCATATTTCTTCCTTTTTTTTTTCGTTTTAATTTCGTTCATCTCTCTTCGATTTTCTTTTTTCGTTTTTTTTTGTTTTTTGTTTTGGTATTTTATTTGCTTCCTCTATCTATCGTAACGAGATATCAATTCAAAGCGAATGAGAGGAGACACGAGCGTGAGTTCGATTTCAAGTCAACTCTGTCACATTTACGTGCATGCTAAGTGCATTCGGTCGCACAAATGTAAATATCGATAGCAAAATGCATCGATATAGGAGGCAAAAACATAGGTTTATGAAATTCAGTGTGCCTTCAGCGTGAATATTTTATAAACGGGTGCGAAACAAATTCGCGACTATCCATTTTTATTATTTTGAAAACTTTGTTTCATTTGATAAAATGGCAGGTGCTGATATTTATTCACTTGAGAATATTTTTTTATTATATTTATATAATTCTTAATAAATTTCTTTTGTCATTATTTATAGTTTGATTATTATACCTTATTATAGTTTATTATAATTTAAATTATAATTTTATTATTTGTTCGAGAAGTTTTAATTAAATTATAGAATTCAATTCAGAAATAAATAGTCAAATTTTGATAAAATATTTTAATTTTTTCAAAATGAAAAAATCATATAAACATATATGAATCCGAAATTTTTTTTTATTTATCGAAATTTTGCACGGATAGTGGTTGCTTTAGTTTATTTCACATTTCAATAATTTAGAAATAATTATTTCAAATAATGCTATTTATTATTCGATGATATATATGATATAAATGATATATTTCAATTGAAATTATGTTCTTTACTTGATCAACTAAATTCAAGCCAAAGAAAATGTATATTTTTTAATGGAAAACTTATTTTTGAAATAACAATATATATTAATAAATATAATAATAATCGTAATAAATGTAATTGTGTTTATTAACAAAAAAATATATATTTGATGTTGAATATTAAAAAACTAATTATTTCCGTCCATTAATTAAAAAATAATAGTAACAAATAATTTAATTCGTAAAATTAAATAAATCATTTAATGCAAATTAAATTTATTAATTCTTTGTATGAAATATTTTATTTAATGGAATTATTTATAGTATTTTAAAAATAAATTATTTCTAAATAATTTTAAAATTATCAATGTGATTTTGAAATAATCAATTTGAAAATTCTTTAAAACATTTTCATGCTTATCATTAGTTTTACTATCTTTCTTTTAAATAATCATCATCCTGTTTTTATATGTTATTATAAATTTTTATAAGTACAAATATAAATACTTAAACAATGTATATATTTAAATAAATTTTTAATGAAAATATCAATAAAATATATATATATATATATTTATACAATAAAAATATTTTGTATTTATAATAAATATATTCACTTATCAAAAAATGTATTTGCTATAATAGATCAATAAAAGTATTAATTAAATTTTAAAAAAATTCATTAATAAATTTCAATTAAAATTCAAACAATGTTTTCAAAATTAAATTGATTGAAATAGATTTTTTCCCGGCAAAACGATAATTATTATTTTAGTAAATAGTATTAAATATTAAATTAATTCGTAAAGAACAAACAATCATTGTAATTTACATCATTACATATATTGCGAAAAAACAAAAAACCAGAGAAACGTATGCAATATTATCTGTGCAACCAATCGTATCATAATGGTTTATTTTGTGAATATTTTTATTAAGTCAAATGTGAAAACATATTTGCTTACGTACAATTTTAACTTTATATTTAATTGATTGTGAATACATAATCATTACATTATATAATAAATATTGTACATTTATTGAGTTTTACATGTATATTTACAATGAGAAAACTTCGATCATTGTAATTTCGATCAAGAATTGTTTTATATTTTTCTTTCGGATCTGCACAATGTCCAGGTTCACTATGGTTGGATAACAATAAGTATGGCGATATTTGTTCACTAGCTATACTGTGTTTATATAAACAAGTTGAGAAATGGCCATACTGTTGTATATATTGGTATGAACACATGCGTATAGACAGAATTCAATGTAATAATACCAAAGCAGAAAGCATGATCCTTTATCAATTATATATAAGATAAAAGATTTTCAAAATCTTACTCTCGATAACATGTTATAAAAAACATTAAAATTATTCGATGTTGATACAAAGAAAGAGAGAAAATATCGTTTTTTAAAATTTATTGGTTTTGTATATCTTGTTTCTATATCGATCAATTTCGACAAAATTTTCAGCATGTATTTAACTGATATAAATTTACAAAATTTATTGTTTAATTTTTTATTTCAGACTTAAATAAAATTGTTAAAAATGATTTTTTAAAAATTGTTTTTTTTGCGATTGAATTTTTAAAAAAAATTTTTTATATGTTATGTAATAATTATTATATTTCTCAAAAAAATTCAAATCATTTAGTTTAATGTTTTAAATAATTATTGTATTTTAAAGGCTGATCTAATATTTTTTGCTATTTGTTGGTTGTAACAAATAAACTTCATTTTTTTCTCTCTTATTATCTATGAAACGAGCGAAATCGAAGAAGAATAATTTTATCAACAATTTTCTACCTCTCTAGAATAATTCATTTTTTGAGAGTTATATTCAGGCATATTATATTTTGTTAAAATATTGTGAATGTTATCTTTTGTTAACTATCTCGAATCGAAGAAAATCAGTTAGTAACAACTAAGAATATGCGAAATCGAAACCGTGATTCTCAATCTTATAGTCATCTGAATGTTTTCATTGCGCATATCCATCATATGTTGCGATTTATAAATTACCATATAAAAGAAAACTTATTTAGAACTTTTGAGCCGCGTGGAATAGAAACTTTTAATAACTAAAATAATTATATTGCATAATCTATGTATAATTTAACCTAAATTTTGAAAATAATTTCATACCTCATGCATGTGAATATAAAAAAATATAAAGATAATTATTATAAAATAACTCTTTGTTAAATATACTTTTATAAAAAGCAAATAAAATGAAAATATATTTTCCATAAAAAATATGATTACCAAATATAATATCAAAAATAATTGAGGGTTTTACAACGAATGAATAATAAATTCATTTTATAAATTATTAATTTGGAAAAAATTATAAATATCGTATGGTATAAGATAAATGAAGATATCATTTTAAAAACAAGAAATTTTATCTCAATATTTCTTTATGCAATGTAACTAGTTTCTTATTGAACATGGTTAATATAACGATTGGTGAATCTTGATTGATTTAAATATATAATGGATATCGATTGTATGTGTATGCCTAGAGAAACATTCATTTCATGAGATTCAGAATTATAATTCAATTGGTTTGCTGTCGATATTTCTTCGAATCGAAGCTGATAAAACATGATGAAACAAATGAAAATATTTTCTCAACTGTAAAGTTCGTTTTTAAAAATATAAAAGATGTGTTTTTAAAGTAAGATTCATTTGCAAAATGAATAAGAAAGAAAATAAATAAAAAAAAGAAATGATTTTTTTAAATTAAAATATATATATTACTTTTCTTCATAAGATTTCAATATATTTTTTATATTGTGTCCTTAATTTTTTCGTTTTAACATTGAAGAAATCTGTTGTTAAAACCTTAATTAATTAATTATTAATCTATTCTTTGATTTCTTTAATTAATTTAACGTGAAATTCTAAAGAATTCGATATATAAATTTAATATTATAAATTGACGATTTCCTCGAATTTTCGTAGTAATTTTTTTCATTAAATTATTTATCACCATTATTAATCGATTACTTCGTCTCTCGTCATGAATACTTGTTTATCTTTATCTTTATTGAAAATAACATCGTTATCTCATTTTAATATTAATTATGTACAATCCATAAATTTTGTCTATTAATTTTAACAGATTATTGTTTTTTGCATTAAAAAATAAATAATTGCACAAATAGGCAGATAACTATAACTGATTGGCAGGATTATTTATTGCAGCAATCATATTATATTATTAACATGATTTATTTAATTACATTTTATATAAATGCGAATCTAATTAATAAAAAAAGTTTTTATTATATTAAAAAATAATGAAATAACCAGAAAAATAATTGATTAGAAGAAGAAAATATTATATGATTAGAATCTCAAGCTTTCTTACTTTTATTCTCTTGAATAATCTAATGATAATTTTGGAATGTATTTTATTTCAAAAAAAAGCTGCTTCGTAATTCAATAAGAATTGTGCCATGAAATTTGATATTGCAATGACTAAATATAATATGACATTATGTAGGAATTTATCAATTGTTTTGTGAAAGAGTGATTAAATACATAGCGAATCAAATTTTCGTGAATTATTATTGTGTGAAAAGAAGCCTATAGAATCGAACATTTATACGATTAAGTTAATAGTACAATTTCAAATGAATGTGAATCGGATAAAAGCAAAATCAAAATTCCAACAGTTTATCTTCTTATTCGACACATTTGAAACTCATTCCCATATTCTATTTCCAAGGATATCAATGATTGGAATAGCCACTATTATGGTTGTCATATGTAGAATTACGAGCATTGATAACATTTTTCTCTGTTAGAAATATGTATTATAGTGGAGCAAGTCATTTTGATATTTCGTAGTAAATCAATTTCTATCGAAATGTTTGATAATAGAGACAATTTTATTAGAATCACTTATTCTAATATTCATTATACGTGTAATGAAAATAATAGAAAATCATATTGATAAGATATTATTGATTTAAAAAAAAATTATTTTAAATATTTTTAAAATATTCTGACACAAATAAAAAGTATTTATATTAGGTCTACCGGAAAGTTCTGTTCGTTTTTGGAATAAAACAAAATACAAATTTTTTTTACCGCCAATTAACTTTATTGAATAATATAATTGCCATTATTATTAATAATCTCTTGCCAGCGTGAGGGCAATTTGTATATCCCATTTTTGAAAAATGTTTCATCTTTTGAAAAATTGAACCAGTGCTTGTTTGATATCTTCTTCATTTTTAAATTTTTTGCCCGTCAAAAAATTTTGTAAGGATAAAAATAAGTGATAATCAGAGGGTGCTATGTTCGGGGAATATGGTGGGTGCGACAGAATTTTCCAGTCTACTTCTGCAATTTTTTGACGAATCCCTAAAGCAGCGTATGATCTGGCGTTATCGTGGTGCAGTATGATGTCCTTCCTATTGAACATTGCCTCCTTTTTTGGACCGCTGTCTTTAAATTATCCAGTTGTTGACAATACTTCTCCGAATTGAGCTTTTCGTTTGATTTTAAAATAATGTATTGGTCCTCGAATGTCCCACCATATACACAACATTCTCTTATTCAGAGTCAAATTTGGTTTAGAGATGGAAGGGCTAGGTTTTCCGGGTTCACAATATGCCCTTTTCCTTACAATATTGTTGTATGTAATCCACTTTTCATCCCCAATTATCATCCGGTTCAAAAAGGACTCGATTTTGTTCCGAGCAAGCAGAGATGTGCATATGACAACTCGATCATCCAAATTTTTCTGACTTAATTCATGTGGCACCCATCTTGAATATTTCCACACCAATCCTATCTTCCGAATATGGTCAGAAATGGTTTGTTGAGCTGAATTAAGCCTTTCTGCGATCTCCGATGTTGTCAGGGGATCTTGCTCCAACATTGCCTTAACAATATCGTCGTCAATAAAAGATGATCGCCCAGAACGTGGCTTATCAGAAAGGTCGAAATCATCTGTTTCAAATTTTTCGTACCATCTTCTGCATGTCCTATCAGAAACTGTACCTTCACCAAACACTTTCAATAAATTTCTACATGCTTCTGTAGCATTTCTTCCTTGTTGAAATTCGTATAAAATACAGTGGCGTAAATGAACTTTATCAGTCGCCATGGATATACTATCGTTTCACACTTAAGACTAATGTGAATCAACTTTATTATAATTTATTTGCTACATCAGTATGTATACATTAAGCGATAAAAATATAGAGCCGAACATGCAATAAATAAACATGTGCTTATAGATTCGGACAGAACTTTCCGGTAGACCTAATATTTCTAAGAGTTTTTTTCTTATATTTATATTTACTTATATTTATATGATTAAGGAATTTTTTTTATATTAAGAAAATAGAATACGATACCAACATTTTATTACTTGTTATGATAATCAATCACAAAAATCATCATTTTGTATAAATTCAACTAACAAATTATATTATTAAAGTCAACAATTTAATTTTTTTAAATCAAGTATTTTATATGAAATACTATAGAGTATAATTATATTTATATGAAGTAATTTTTTTATCAAAATCTTTTTGGATGGAGAATAAAATTGTTAATCTGTAAATTTCAATATTTTTTTCATTTCTTAAATATAATTTTTTCTGGAAACTTCTTTTACAATTATTATTAATATAATAATAGAATATTATATTATAAGAATATATTAATAGAATATTAAAAATTAAATTTTTTTATTTTTTATTTAAAAGATTTTTAAAAACTTTTTATTTTATTAAAGAGTTATTATCATTAAAGAATTATATTTTAGAGTCACTAAAAAAAAAAGTTATTTTTTGGTATTGATTTCATCTCAGATTAAAAAAAAAAATTATTTTATATATTAAATATTCATTCTATCAAGATTTATTTAGTTTAAATAAATTTTTTTGTATTTCATTTTTTTGACTGATTATGATATTTCCATTCCAATGCATATAAATGGAAGTTAACAAGCTGATCAAACTTTTTTAACTTTCACTTAAATTCACAATGAATGATCGATACAATGATTTTTTATTCAATAATTTCTTTTTATCGATTCAATTGATGTCATAATTATAAATAAATTTTATAAATTTGAATTAAGATAAAATATTTTTAGAAAATATTAAGTTTAGATATCGAAAAAAATCTCTCTTGAATTTCTTATCCATATTTTTTCATATTAAATTATTCCAAACTTTTCTTTTATCATTTTTCACTTCTAAAATTCGATCCATAAATTATAAAAATTTTGAAATAAATATGCGACAAGAGCAATACGTTTAAATTTAGAAAGTAATCATAGAATTTGCGCTTCATTGCTTCATCGTATATGGATCAAAGTTATTTATTATTTTCCTCCATAAAGGTGTCTATTCGAGAAGTTTAATATGCAAATTACGTTTATAATGAACTATTTTGACGCATCATGAAAAAATAAACAGTGCAAGAGTGTGCAAAAATTATGATCTTCCTAGTCTCATGCTAATTGGAACTTCGTCCAAACAATTATATCACTGAAATGAGAATGAAATGCCGCGCGTACAGATATAAATTCGTACTAAAGAGAAATTTCTAACAGTTCTGCGAGTGACGCACGATCTCTTAATTTCGAAAGCTCTAATACGAAATTTCATAACGTATCTGCTAACGACAAAATGAAGAATTACGTACTCCTCTCCCGTAGAGAGCAATTGAGTAAGGTTGCTTAAAAAACATAAATCCTCATAATTTTATTCTCGAAACGGAGAGATAGTAGGAGAGAAGGAACAAGTCACGAATGAAATATGCATTCGCAGTTAATTATTGGTTTTTGTTCCGGTGAGAAAAAGAGGAAAAAAGAGAAGACGGAAGGAGTAATAATACAGAATAGGCCAAAAGTTGCAAAACCATTTAGGATCGCAATAACTTTCTTCTCCATTGATTATTTTTATTTCTTATTTTTTTATTTTTTCATAATAAAGTTTATAACACGGCGATATTTTTTGATTAATCTTGGAAAATTTCAACGTGAGCGTCGTTCATTATCTTTGCTTCTGAACTTTTTCTAAAGACTTATTTAAATGGAGTGTCATAATTTTAAATTTAAATAAAATATAAATTTCGTGTTTCTTTATTTTAATATGAAGTTTGATAACATTAACTGTGGGAAACAATATTATTCAAATGACTTGCAATATCAAATAATTTTTATCACGAGAACTCAATTTCTTTTAAAACAAACTAGAAAATAAAAATTCAAGATAATGCATATAAATAATTAATAAAATAACTTTTGATAGTATTTTAAAATTTTTAAAATAATAATTATAAATATTATGTAAAAAAAAGTACTTTTTCTTTCTTTTTTAATTCAATTTTTTTCGAATATTGATTCTTACGTAAATACTCATTAGTAAAAATTCATAATCGAATTAAAAAAAAATTATTTTAAATTTTAATTATAAATTATATATAGTAAAATAATAATAATACAATTATAATTTTTAGATATTTTTAATAATTTGAAAAAACCATTTAAATTAAAAATTAAATTGCAATGTTACAAAAGATAATTTTTTCATTAAAAAAAATATAAAAATCATCTTAACTTTTTTAAATTATATTTTTTGTTTTAGATTTTATAATCTTATAGCTTGTGTTAATATAAATTCAATGATCATCTTATACACTATAATTTTAAAATCTAGAATCAATAGAATAGGAATGTTTTTGTGAAAAAATATTTTTTATATATTTTTCAGGAAAAAAATGAGTGATAATTTACGTTTTATAATTTTATGAATAGAATTCGAATAAATCAATATCAACGCGAATATGAATTTTATATAAAAAAATAAATCAAGCAATTATATAATTAATATATTAATATATATTATGTATTATTTATTTAGCTAATAATTTTATATTTAATAGAAAAAATCTTATATAAATTATAATTAATATAAAATAAAAATTAAAATATCTTATTAAAAATTTAATCATTTTATCAATATAATATAATAACTTAACAAAGTACGTAGCTTTATAATATAGCTCTGTCTATATTAACAAAAAAAGACATCATTTTGTTGACAATTTTTTATTTTTTGTTCGTTTATCTTTTTATTTCCCTCACTTCTATTACTTGAATTGAGCTTGAAAACATAATTTCTTCGCAGCTGTCAAAACGAAACGTTGAACGACACTCGAAGAAGTCGGTAAGTGGCAGCCGGAATTGACTCAACTTAATTTATTCTTGAGTTTGGCCGAGTTGAATGGCCCTCTCTCCTTTCGCTTCGTCGTTCGTTAAGCAGCCGATAAGCAGAAGTTTCCAATTGGCCGGAAGTTTCCTTTCACCATCTCGCACGTTCCTTCAGGACCTTATTTATCCCTTTCACTGTCGGCCATTAGCGCTCGATATTCGATATAACGAAAAATGCTCAACCCTTCGTTCATAGCCCTTTTCAACAGTCACCCTTCACCGGAACCGGAATTATTATTTCTGATAAATGTCTTCCCTCACTTGGGAGACTCGCTTTGTATAAGTATGATTTACTCGAGTTTTTTTTTCTTTCTTTCCTTCTTTTTTTTTTTTTATTTTTTTATCTCTTCGAACCCCTTCCGTCTACTCAGATACTTTTGTATAATTTATGAATGGAGATTTAGATTCTATAGGATTACTGAACAGACCAATAATCCGGAGATGTACAATTGTTATTTTGCTTGAATTATTATTGGTATTTATGATATACAATTTTGAAATAATAAAAAATAAATTACGGAAAAGATAAAAAATTTACGAATTTTTTTTATTTATTATTATATCTGGTATGAGAATTGTGTGAGAATTGTGTGATAAAGTGTTAAAAAAAAAAGAGAATTACAATTTTTTTTTTTTTTTTTGCTACAATATATATGTATCATAATATAAATCGTTTATTTCGTTATACAAAAGAAAACTAACGAAAAATATTGAACTTTTACAGATTAAATTGATCAAAATTAAAAATTGATTAATTTATATTATAAAAAGTTATGGTAAAAAGTTATCGAATATTAAAATATTTTATTTCATATCAAAATCTTTTAAGTCATAATGAAAAAGTCGAATGAAAAACATGAAACAATAGTGAATTTTTGTATAGAAACATATAAATTTTATTAACGAAATTTAATTATATGTTAATTTCTTAATTAAAGTTGAATATTTTTTAAATAAAATAATATTTTATTAAATATATATTATCTACATGAAATTTTTTTATTTTTATTTTATTCTAAATTTTTAAAAATCCTGAAAAATGAAGTTATATAATATTTCTTCATTATTGAAGATTTTATTAAATTACAGTTTCTTTATATATATATATATTATTTATATAACATCTTATTTGGTAATTTTATTATATTTTTTATTACATTTATTATATTTTACTATAAAATTTATTAAAACATTACTTTTATTCAGTAATCATTTAAAATGATCTTTCTCAAGTTGTTCAACATTACTGATGTAATTTAAATTTCAATTGATTAAAATAAAAAAAATTGAGTAATTGAATAATTTTTCAAGTTATAAATAATATATAAGACAATTGTTAAAAATATTAATCTTTATAACTCTAATCTTATAATTAAAATCGTATTATTTGTGATAGAAAATTCTAATAAATTTAATAATGGATTAAAATAATTATGTTATATAATTCATTTATAATTTAATTAATTATCATAAAATAATTTCTATTAGATATATATTTCTATAAAAAAAATAAATAAAAAAATGAAAATATATCTTTCAAATATAAAAATTATCTAGAAAAATTTTTATATCATATGATGTGAACAAAAATATCATTAAAAAAACAAATGATTTAGTATAGATTTTTAACTTCATTTACTATAGATTTTATATAATAAACATGGAGCTATCATTAAGGACATATATTTTGATTTACAATTTTTTTAGATTTTACCATTTTTGACTAATAACACTTAATTATACTTTATTATTTAATGTTAATAAAAAATAATAATTTTTTAGTACAAGTTTTTAATCATGAACAATTTCAAAATTGAAAAATTCGTCAAAACTTGAAATAAAATTTTATCAATTTAATAAAAAATAAAAATATTTTTTTTAATTTATCAAAGTAATAGTTTTAAAAACAACTTTTTTATTTTTCTAAAAATTTTTACAAATAGATTTTTCTCTTGATACAAAATCTTCAATTATATAGAATTTTAATATATTTAGAAATATTTTTCTAAAAGTCAAAACAAAAATTGTTTTTTTCAAATTCAATATGTTAATTGGAAATATTAACCAATTTAAGTTTGTATCGAAACCAAGTATAAACAGAATGAAACGTTTCTATTTCTGTCATGTTGCCCTATTTCTGTCATTCTGTCGCTATCTCGTCGTCTAATTTCAATTATTTGTATAATTTAATAAATAAATCTTATTTTTGTATACCAATCTTTTTATTTATTTTGATATCCTACATTCTCTCACGAATATATTAACTATATAATATTATATAATCAAGATTATTGATTCAAGAAACTCAATTTAATTAACGTTCCAAGATATAGCATTCATTTTGCTTTGCTGTCTTCGATAAGAATTGATACTCGATTCTATGAGTCAAGTGATGTCATTCCTCGTATACCCCTGCTTCCTCTTTCTTCCTAGATAATGCTATCTGCACTTATTGCAAGGGTGGATGCCTCGAAATGTGGAACTACTCGAAATAACCGTGATCGCGAAATGGTAGTTCCACGCTTACAATAAAGCCCCGATGCTTGTTTCAAACGAGTTCCAACGTCGTGAACTATTCGATGTAATCGCGACTTTGGAAGCATTATGCATCTTCTACGAAGATCTTAAATGCGACTGCAATACACGGTTGTAAATTGCGTGGAAACACGGGCCGTGAAATCGTCAAAGAATAATTGAAATCAGTGGTGGATGCACCTTAGAGAAATTGCGCCTCTCTGCTGCTCTAATCTGCGTAAAACAACATAGAGATGAATGGGTAATTCTGTGAAAATTTTGTGGGAATATAATTTGACGAGAAATGTGGATTACGATATCGTCGTATATTTGTACAGTTAAAAAAATATTTTTGAAATTTTATTTAAATTAAGATGCTAATATTGATGGATATTGGTCACTTTATTTCTCTTGGTATTTTCTTGGAACGAGAATATCATTTAACCTCGACAATTATCTTCTGTGAAGGATAATGAAAAAAGGATTCAAAAAAGATAAAAAAATAATTATAAGTGAATAAATTAATATTTTAAAAGTGTTATAATATATAAATGAATAGATAAAAAAATTATAATATTTTATAAAAAGATATTAGAAAATTTAATTCTTCTGATATAATAAAAAATTGAAAGATAATAAAATATAATAAAAATATTTAATTACTTTTCATAACTTTAATTTTAAATAATAAGCTATGATGTTTTTATTTTATCCTTTTTTTTTTTTATTTTAAAATTTCTTTAGTTCCATTCTATTTATCCCTTGTAATTATATCTAAGATATTGAGGAAATATATTTCTGATGCATTTATAATATTAACATAATATATTCTTAAACTATCTAAATTATATTTTAAACTAATTTCTAAACTATTTTAGAAATAATAATAAAACTTCAAATAACCAGATAATAGAATAATATAAATGATTTAAAATATCATGTAAAAGAACTGTTTTTTTATTTTTACATAATTTTTATATAAAATAAAACAAATATCTCTTCTTCTCTGATTCTATATCTAAACGAATCAATTTTCAAATATTTTATTTAAATATTATCCAAGTTTGTCCCCACAATTTTAATCTCCAATCTTTATTTCATAATCGAATCTGATCTCTATTCAATAACTATTTAAATATCGTTTAAGGTACAAGCAAAGAACAGAATAGGACTTAATTAGAAACACTTGGTTGCAATACGATGATCTCTCCATGAATGGTTACCAAACGGTCTGATTACCACTGGAAAATTCAACTGGAATGTCGCTTGGAGGCTCGAGGATAATTGATTTCGTCTAAAGCAAAGCCGGCGGAGTTTCATTCAGTGTACGAAGCTTCTGTGCAAAGGTTATTGCGTTTGCTCCAATTATTCATTAACTTTCACGGTAAAATTAACGGATAATGAAGCGGAGGAAAAGTTGAAGTTAAAGTCGCAATTCATCCCTAGTATACTGAATCGAAGAGGGCGCGCCCTCTCGTGTTACACGCTTTCATAAGAAATCTACTTAATGGATCTCGAAATAACTTAAGCGAGAAACTGAAAACATAATTCTTATTTTTTTTATATCTGCATTTGTATTATGGAAAAATCGTAAATTGACGAGAAATCAGAAAAATTAGATAGAACATCTTCAGATTTCGTATATTTTCATTATTATCAGAATTATACTTGTTATATTATTATACAGAGTTACTTGTATCGATTGTTATGTTTTATTATGTTCTTCATTTATTGCATAATAACATTGTAACATTATCAAATTGAAGATAAATAATTTTAGCAATTGTTTATAAAAAGATATTATTCTTTGATTTTTAATATATTATATTTATTATATATTTCGATAATTTTTTGTCATCACTTGAATTGTTATGAGGATTTTGCTTAACAGTCGTTAGTCATTAAAAAGTTATTAACAAAAACTTTTCTTTGAAATTAAAAGTTTACATTAGATCAAGTTAGTTTTAATCAGATTTATTAATATAAATTAATAGTCAATTAAATTAAATAACTAATTCAAATTCAAACTATTAAATCTATTAATTAGATAAGTTTTTATTTAATTTTAATTTGATAAGATTAAATTTAAATATCAATTGATGTCACAAAAATTTATTAAATTTTTTTACGATTTATATTGTGTTTAGGTTAGATTAAATTAATAAATAATAATAAATTTTAATTAATATTTATGTATGTTAACATTTGTAATTTAATTTTTTAATAAATAAAACCATTATTCAGTATAATGTTTTTGATAACATAACATTAAATCATCAAAATCAGAAAATGATATCTTTTTGGAAATATTTACACAATTTTAACTATTAATTAATTTATTTAAAAATCTAAGATGTTTATCTTTTTTAATTTCGAAAATAATTTTCTAGATTTATGATGCTTTACTTAGTGAAACTTATTAAAAATTTAAAAAATTTTCACCAAACGAAGCTTTAAAAATAAAAGATTTTTAATTTCCATTAAAAAAAAATAGATTATATTTATAAAATGATTTAGTTTATTGAAATATAACTTAATTTAAAAATAATTTCGATATTTTTGTTTTTCTTTCTTTGACAATCCAATAAATCAAGTTGCTTCTAATGCTGCCATAAAATAAATAATCAAATTTTAAGTAATATGTTAAAAAAAGTTTCTAATACAAACTTTAATAAATAAATTTTAACTAACATTTATGTGTGTCAACTTTTGTGATTTGATCTTTAGAATCGATCTTTGAAAATTATCCCAAATATTAATATTCTACAAATTTATAGATATAAATCACGAACATAAAATTGCTATGAATAAAAATATCATTTGATAATCTTCATTCGTTAAATATATAATATAAATAAATTATAAAACAAAAAATAAACAATAAGATAATTCAAAGAAGAAGGAGAAGAAAAAGAAAAGATATATGAAAAGAAAACAAAAAAAAGATAAAAAGAAATGATTGTCATTGCCGTGTAAACTTGCAACGTATTCTTCTGATCATTGATATTTTCGCCAAGTTCGCGATTCATATCCTGTTTGTCTGTGAAAAGACAGCATAGCTTGCATCCGCAAAAAAAGTAATATTTCACCTGAATGAGAGAGATCGTAAGGCCAATATCAGCGTATATCGTCGGTGACAGGGTGCGTTTCAAAAGCGGATTAGTTCCGGTATTGTATTTACAGGTGGTCGTGAAGTGAACGGCTTAGTTGCAAAATTGGCCGTGTGGTTCGTGATGCATCATAACTCCACGACATTCGTCGTTTTCCAGTCGGTTTTTTGAAAATTCCTCGTCGAGGAGGACTTTCGTCGAAAGAGTGGCAATCAACGGTCTCGAAAACTGGTTGCTGAACATTTTGGAGGAAGACAATTTTATTTCGATTTTTTTTTCTTTCCTTTCTTTCTTTTTTTTTTTTTTAAGAGAGTTTGGCAATAATTGCTCGTATGATTAAATGAAAAGAATTCGGTACATATATAATTAATTGTTTTATTTTAATTGTTTCGAATGAAATTTAACTGTATTTCTGTATAAAAGCAAGATTGATTGCACGATGTTCAAATGTGATTTATGATTTCGGATTAAAAGCAGTAGAATATTGTCACAAATTTGTATTAACACATTTTGGTGAAATTAAAATTATAATTTAAATAGTGTGTCAATTTATCAATTTTATTAATACGCGGTATTTAGAATATTAATAAAAGGATATAGAATAAAAGGATGGCCATTCTTCGAGACGAAATTAATTATCGATCAGTTGCTTTTAGAACGAACAATGACTTATTACTGGAGGATTTATTTTAGAACGGTATAATTATGGAGAAGAGAAGTTTCTCTATCATGTTGGATCTTTTAAATTAATTGAAGGTATTAAATAGGCTTTGATTATTTTATTTTTATTCCATTTGTTTACTTCTCTAATATATATAAATATGAATAATGTAAGTGAATCGATATTTGATAAAAAATTTATTTAAAAAAAAAGAATTCCATTTCCTAATAATTCTAAATTTGTCTTTTTCAAAAATATTTTATATCATATAGCAAATAGAAAAATAAATAATAAAAATTTCTCAAAAATTTGAAAAATTCAAATTTAATTATAAAGTTTGTCAATCTTGAAATTTGGAATCTTTAAAGTTTAATCTTTCAGATTGAAAGATATTATTTCAAACAATCTACATGTAATATTTGATAACATTATCCGATTATTCGTGTAAGATGTATGCAATATCATATATCCATATTTAACAATGTATTTAACTTAAAACGAAAATTAAATTGTTAAGTCGATTTATGACGAATTAATTATTCAATAGATATTGCTTTCCTTCGTAATTAAATGATTGATATTTATATTATTAATTTCGAATTAATAACAAAATTAAAAAAAAATTTAATATAGCTATATCATATAATATATCAAATAATTCTAAATTTTTTATATCTACATAAAAAAAATACCTAATATAAAAATTGATTATATTATTATTTATAATTATATATATTTCTAATATATTTGTATATTATAAAATGAGAGCGTTTAAAAATTTTATGAATATGAAATTTTTGAATTTTATGAAAATTTATTTATTAAAAATTTTTTATGAATAACTTACCGAAAATGTCGTTTGGATAAATTAAGAGAGCTATTAACACCATTAGAAGCGCTTTTCGCCGATCCACCATTTTGTCACGGTCATCGATCCACCTGCAATGGAAAAAGTTAATCAAATGTACGAAAAAAGAAGGTAAAAAAAGGTAAATGTATGAGATCCATTATAATTAAATCACAACAATTAATTCTTTTCTTCTTTATTAACGAATGGAATAATTAATTTTAACTTGTTAAAATTTCTGTCTCATTGTCGTTATAATAACGTAAATTAAAACTTTTTTTCTTTTGTTTGCGTATTGAAATTTCGCAAATAGTACATTCATTTCATTTAAATGTTGAATTAATTACAAAAATTACAAAAAATAAATAAATATAGAATTCGAATATAAATAACTTGAAATCGATTATATTCTCGCAAATTTTGTCAAATATCTTTCTTATTTGAAATAATATGAGAAAATGTTATTTAGAAAAATTGTAGAATATAAAAAAATACGTATTATAAAAATTATTTTGATAATTTTTATATTATAAATATATATTTTCAATATATTTTCAACATTTCAGAATGATGAGAAGAGATCTAAAAAATAATTTTTTTTATCGAAGAATTTTTTATACTAAATTTTAATAAAAAATATATATAGAGAATATAAAAAAAATAAAGATATATTTTTTTTATAATTAAAATTGTTATTTTTGAGATATTTTAATTGAGATATTTAATTCATATTAATACTTTCATTGGATATGATAAATGTTCGAAATATTCAAAATGAACTTCATATATTGATACAATCTTTAAATTGTTAACTTAAATTGTTAACTTTTATTCATCTTAAAATTTATTTGTACATGAGTCATGCAACTATAATTTTATGATTTGCATTGGATATAGAATTTTAATGCAACATTATTTATTTCTTTCAATTTTTTTATATCATTCAGTGTAATGTAATAGTGTAATAGCGAATCATTCAGTGTAATAGCGAATGAATCAGTTTAAATTTTATTATATAAATTTTATACTTTGATTAAAATTTTTTTATTTCTTCCATGAAAATCTATCGATTTAATTGTTTTTCGAATCAAAGTTTTGTTAATCATTTTATTTATATTTACTAACAAAAATGAAAAATATATCAACAGACGTCGAAAGTTCAAAATGTTATTATTTACATTTATTTATTATGTATTTACTTTTCAAATATTACGAAATTATAATCTAATTTTTTAATGAAAATAATAAAATAAATTCAAATATCTCAGAAATATACATTATGTATATAAAAGTTACTCACAAAAGTCTTCATACATTATCTTACAATAAAATTCACCTGATTTTAAAATCCTGATTTTGAATAAAATGAACTATATATAGAGAAATTTTTTTAAAAATTATTTTTTTTAGAAATAGTTTCATTTTTTCAAATTGTTGAATATAATTTTGTCTGGAAATTTTTCTTCTTTTATCTCAGCACAATATTTTATAATTTAAAATATTATTTTATTTCCCTATGTTGAAATACATTAAAATTTTGAGCATTGGTTTCATCTTTTTAAAATAATATTTTGTTAAAATTTATATAACCCATTATATTTTACATATTTATAAAATTTCATTAAAAATAAAGAATTTCAAATGTAATAATTAGTAAGTATTTATATACTTGATATTTATTATTTTATCGAAATCAAATATAAAAAATTGAATTCCATTTAAAGAAACAAAATTGATTTCTATATTTATATAGATTACGTTTTGCATGTATTTGTATAAAGAGAGAATTATTACCATATTGTGTAAATATTTTTTAAATTTTACAATTTTCGTATACAATATTTTCTCGTATTTGAAAAAACAAAGATATATTAGATTTAAACAGAATTCGTGGAACTATATATTATCGAAATCAAATTTTTTTTATTATGATTATTAATTATGATCTTTTTAAAATTATTCAGAACACATTATTGATATTAATTAATACGACATCAGTAAATATCTCGTTGTGGTTTTCAAATGGCTATATCCCGTTCGACCAGAACTTGATTAAGTGCGAAATATTGGCAGAAAATCTGCAATCTACTTTAATTTAATTCCAATTCGTTTCGTTCTTTACGAGGTACAGTAAAAGGAGCTTGTTGGAAATAAAAAAAAAAAAAATAAAGATAAAGAAAAAAAATTGGAACTCTTTTTTTTATCGTAAATTATAGTTCAATTCGAGTAGAGCTGAAAATCTGAAAGAAACTTTAAATCGAATCGATAGAACAAAAAAAATATTTTGTAAAAATATAAAATAAACTATTATTCTTTACTACTTTTTCAGGGAAACATTTTAAACATTCAGGAAATATTTTAACAATCGATTAATTAGATATTGATTATTAAATATCATTTTATATGAATAAATAATTAACGATTTTTTTAATATTTTATCGATAAATAAAATAATAGAATAAAGAATTTTCTTTAATATTTTTAAATTATTTTGATTTTATTCTATAATATCTAAAGAAATATTTAATATTGAGTTATTCCAAAAATTCTTTTCTACAAAAAAAAATTTTTTTCTACAAAAATTAAATTCATCTAATCTAAACTAATCCTCCATCTTTTTAGAAATTGAAGATACAGTCACTAGTAATCATTGTAAAGTAGTTAAAGTTGAATGTGAAAATTTCTGCAGCGTCATTATTTGTTGAAATATCTAATGCTCGAAAATTGTAGCATAATTTAAATTTTATTAATCAATATTTATTTTGAAATTTGATTTTCTATTTATTTATTGATTAAATTCCAAATCTTTTTTGCACAGCATAAATCAAAATATTGGTATTTCTATTTTTGATTTACTGATTTGTAGAAACTATTGATATCCAATGTTCATTTTTTTAAAATTAAAATTGTAATTATAGGGATAATGAATAATAATTTTTATAATTGAATAATTTTCGATTGCATTGTCTTTATTTGTTTGTACTTATCATTAATATAAATCTTCTAATCTTATATACATTCTTTACATGCAATTTTTCTTGCATTTTCAATATTTTCTAGCTTCTGAAATTATATATATATATACATACATATAATATTTTTTGTTCCGCAAATTCAAAAAATTATAAAATTTTGGAAATAAATAAACGAATTATATGTGTGAATTACGAAACTTTTTTTTTACTTTTCAAATTTATTCTAAAGAAATGAAATTGATCTCTAAAAATCTAAATATAATAGATTTTCATTTATGAAAGGACAAACATGTTCATTCATTTTAACTAAATTATTCATATAGTATGTAATTCTTTCACTAGTTATAATATTTCGTCTAATTAGAAATTTATATTTATATAACGATTTTATGAAACATTTTCTTTAAAATACATAATAATATATCAAATATTTTAAATTTAAAAATAAATTTATAATAATAACTATCTAATATTGAATAAATTAATATTTTATTTATTTTGTGTTATAGATTTAATTAATGTACATTTCTAATGTACTTCTAAATATATTGTAAAGAAAATTCACATAAATGCTTGATTTAAATATGGAAAAGCTCAATTAAAATTTGAACAATATATATATAATATATATAAAGTTATCATAATATAATATAAAGTTTCATTCATATAAATAGACTTCATTTTATTGTATCTTATAATTTTATATTTTATAATTTGTAAATTTTGAAAAAAATAACTTTCAAAAATAAAAATCTTTTTATTAGGATTGTTATTTAATAAAAAATTTGTCGAATATTTTGATTAAAATTAGAAAAAATAGAAACAAAATTATTAATTATTTTCAATAACAATTTCATGAACTGCGACCAATCGCATTTTTATATGGTATTCTTTTTGTATGATATCTGCAAATATTTTGATATTTTCAAAAATACGAAAATTCAAATAAAAGTTAAATTAAAAATTTTTTTGTAACTCGAAAAAATTTATAATATGTTTTCTAAGAGAAAAATTTATATGATATAAAGAATATATATAAAATGTATTTATAAATAAGATGAAATTATTAAGATTAAATTACTTTTGATATTTTTTAATTTTTTATTTATTAATAAAATTAGAGATAAATTTATCTATTTACAATTAGAAAATTGATTCCAAATTTTTCAACTACTAATATTATATAACCAAATATCTTTAATATCTGAACTATAAAAAAATAAAAAATATCAACTTTATTAAAGTTTATTTTATTTAAAACTATTAATTGTTTTTAAAAAATTGAGAATTTTTAAAATTATTAATTTAATTTTAAATATTTTCTATTTGATTAACTAATATTCAAAGATAAAAATTTTAAATATTCCATTGTTTAAAATTTACTATTTATTCGTCATTTTTTTTTATTATTTTTCTCATAAAATATGCAATTTCTCGTTAATAATAAAATTCAAATATTCTTTTAACACAATTCTATATTGACTTAAATTATATCATTTATATATTATAATTTCGGGACAAAGAGATTTAAGAAAATGAAGGTAAAACTCATGAAGTTAACTCGCATAAAACTAAAACTATCTGGAAAAAAAGGATAAAAAACTTGGGTTTAATTTGAGTCTAATTTTTCAGAAACAAGTCGCATAAGTGTAAAGAATAATAGAAACATAAATTAAGAACTTTAAGCAAGAAGAAACTAAAATGTAAAGATTAAAATTACATAGCTATCGCGATTCTTTGTAAAATATGAAAAGCGAAATTAGATATGAAAATGAAATACAGAAATATGGATTTAGTTTCGATTTCAAGTTTGATCTTTTGTATTATTTGTATTTTGAAAATTAAATTTTTATAAATTAAATTGAATTAGAATAATAGAATTAGAATAATAGAATATCGATTATTCAAACATATATATTGAAAATATAAAATTTATTATATTATAATATAAAAATTTGAATGTTCAAGCAATCGATTTATCTGGATACAAAATTCATAAAATAGCAATTCTAGTAACATTTATATTTTTTTGGAAATTATCCTAAAATGATATCTAAAAACGATTTATTTATTTTTTATATTTTTTCTTTTTAATGTATTTCTAAATTTTGTTATTTAAAAAAATGTAATAATAATATATTTAATTTATATTTATTTTATATTCCATTAACATCCATAATTGAAAATTATTTAATTTTTAATCGTTTCATAAAATACTAACAAATTTAGTTTTATCTTAATAATAATAATTCGAATAAATTTATCTCCCAATTATATAGTTCGAATGTTACTGCATTGAATTCTACTTTTTTTATTTAATAACAATAAATTCGATAATAAATATAATTTATTTTAACAGAGAAGAATAAAATATAATTTTTTAAATGGTAGATTAATCATTTTCATATTTTCTATTTTTTTCATAAAAATCTTACATAAAGAAATATTGAATTGTAGATAAGTTTAGTCATGGATATTATTATAATGAAAGATAGAAATGACTGATAATGATAAATAATAAAATAAAATTTTATAATTATATAATATATTTCCTTGCTTTACATATATAATTAAAAAATTCATATATAATAGTGATTATGTTTAAACTGAAATATATTAAAATCAATATTCTTAATACTACGATACGATTTTAAATACATTAATTTTAGACAATTTGAAATCTAATCGAACGATAAAAAATTGTAAAATATTAAAATAATAATTATTATAATATTAAAAAATATTATAAAAACACTTTTATATCATATAAAAAATTTATATTTGTTTGAAATAATATTATATTTTATATTTCACAATAGTTTACAATAACTATGTACATTTTTTAAATAAGCAAAGAAGAAAGAATGAAGTAGAAAAAATAAATATAAGAATGAAGTAAAATAAATTAATTTTAAAAATCAATTACTATTTTTATTATGCATAAGTGATAAAAATAAAATGTAAAAAATATATATTATAAAATATAAAAAAACAATTTATTATTATATTTTTTTTATTACATTTATTATTACTTATGATTTAAATTATTTTATCTTAATTATTTGGTTAATTAGAAAGTTGATTAGAAAGAAAGAAGTTTGGATCTCGACTAAAAAATAATATATTTGTCTCTATTGAATAGTCAATCTGTAAATCGATCGTATTAAAAAATTTTCTCATATAAACAAATTCTCATACAAAATGATTTGTTAATGAATTTTCAAGAAATTATTCACGTTGAATATATTGATTATTCATTAAGTTAAATATTACATCTTCAAATTGAAATAAAACACAAAATATTTTATATATTTGATATTTTGTATATTGTTTCTTTATTTTAATATGAAGATAAATGGAATTGCTTTATTTATTATAACATATAATATTATTCAAATTATATTTTTTCAATTATACTTATTTAACTTAATTTTTCTTATTTTATCTAATTTTTACTTAATTCTAATTTCTACAGTTTTATAATGTTGCATTTTTATTATTGCATTATAATACAGCTGTAATACTGTTTTTGATTTTTAATTATTTTTCAATTATTAACGTAAATTTTAATTTTAAAAAAATTTTATAGAAAAAAATCTAATGAAATTAAATCGCATCTTAATGGCCATTTGATATTTCTTTCTTGTGTAATTAAATAATCCAATTTTTTCTTTATCAATATGATTATTTCTTTCGAAATTCGTTTTGTAAATTCAAATCAATAATCCACAATTTATGAATTTTCATAATAAATATTATAAAAATAGATTTTATATTAAAATAAAAAAGTTGAAATATGTGTATTATTTCAATTTAAAAATATCAAATTCATTATAATTAATTATATAGATTTATATCTTTTTATATCTATACGTGAAATATTATAAACATAGATTTCTAAAAAATTTTTTTAAATTAATTTAATATTTATTAAAATTTCAATTTTCAAATTGAATAAAAAATAGAAAATCTGATAAAATAGAAAATATATCAAAATTATATTAACATTTAATTAAAAAATATTTATTATATAGAAATATAAATATATATATATATATATATATCGTACTTTAATTAAATAAAATTTAAATATTTTTTTCATTTATATTTCAATATAATTTTTATAATATAAAATTTGATTACTTAATAAATAAATATTAAATATAAAATTTTCAAAATCTTAAATTATAGAATAATATTTTATTTTTGTAAATAATCAAACTGCATAAGAAGAATTTACAATATAATTTCTTTTTAATCAATATATTTTATACTAATTTTATATTTATTCGTAGTAAGAAAAAGATTTGAAAAATTATTTATTTATTAAAAGAGAAAAATATGTTATCAGTCCATATGACTTTTGAATCCAGTATAACTTATAGGGCAACAGGTGTGACATTTTCAACGATTTTACTATGTATATACATGCAACTTATTACAATCGTAAATACGTGTACTTTTAACATACTATTACAAATTTTATTTTATAGAATTTCTAAAAATAAAAATGATCTCTTGTTTCTTTTTTTGTTTTTATTATTATCTTTTTTTCTTTATAAAGATTATTTTGTTTAAAATAAGAATTACAATTGCAATTATAAAATTTTGATATATGTAATAAAGAGAATATTTTCAGTTTCATATATATATATATATATTTATTTCTATATTTATTTCCATATAAAAAGTTTTTATCGTAAATATATTACCATAATTCTCTTGATATTCGTGATAAGATACATCTTATGTGATACGATTTTTTTTTCTCTTTGATCTTTTATTTTCTAAGTTTATAAAGATTTTTCTAAAAATCCGAAAACAATCCAATATGCACGATAAAAATATATATATATATATATATATATATGTCGAGTTATAAGAAATTTTTTTTTTTTAAAACAAAAAATGTTAAAACAAAAAATTAATAGTAACAAATCAATAATTTAAAAATGTATGAAATAATTTGTGTATTATTAATAAATATATATAAATTTACTTAGTGAAATAAATAAAATAACTTTAATAAAGTAACGGATATATAAAACGACAATATACAATATTTCAATGAGATCAGAAGTTGTGCGAGTAAATAAATAGTTTGTAGTTAGTTAAATACAGAGCTTGCATCAAGTTTAATCAAACACTCTGAACTTTTAAAATTATTATAGATTGATCAATATATGTTTTGTTATTTTGATGTATATGAATATATCTATTACGCATTACAAATAATACTTATAATATTGAAAATTTTACAAATAAATCTGAATTTTTTATTCTCTTTCATCTTTTTTATTTTTTTTCATAATAATAAAATTTTTTTCTACAAATTATCAAATTTTAAATTAATAAAATTAAAATAAAATATCAGAGTTAAAAATTAATAATAAAAAAAATCAAATAATATAAAAATTTTCTTAAAAATTTTCTAGTGTTAGGCTTAAATATATTATTTTTCTTGATTTGATAATTTCCATTATTTCATATTTTCTATTATTATTTACAATAAATAAATGGACAATAAAAATTTATAAATGAATTATTTAAATATAATTTGTTCTTTTTATGTTTTATTTTAAATAAAGATCATTTCTATATTATTTTGCAACTTGAATATGAATATTTAGATAAATTTTTATAGAATATTTACTATAGAAATTAATTAAAGGACAAAAATGTTCATAAGAGAATATAATAGAAAAAAAAGTATAATTAACATTTAATTAAGATTTTTTATAGATAATTTCTTATAAAAAATGCAAAATAGAGAAAAAAAGAATAATATTCAATTTTCTCTTTCTTAATAAAATTAAAGAAATCAAATCTATGAATTTCAAAATCTCAAAATCTTTTGGTTTATACTAAATTATTTTTATAATTATTTAATTATTTATAATTATAACTATTAATTTATAATTAGTTCTGTATAAATAAATTCTTTTTTCAAAATTGATAAATATGTTAAAATAAAATAGTCTATTTTTGTTATTTATATAAATAATTTTACGTTAACTATTCACTTCTTGAATATTATTTAAAATATTTTATAAAATATTATCGTAGAAAAAATATATTCAATAGATGTTAATACTTACTATTCTATTAAATTTTTCTACTATTCATTATGAAATTATTGTGAATAGATTTCATTATTTCATAAATCATAAAAGAAAATATAAATATTTTACATGTTTATAGTATCATAATAGAATATTATATTATTCATTTATATATATATATATATATTATATTATTCATATGAATATAAATAAAATAATAATAAAACAAAAATTCCAGTAAAGCAAATCCCATTATAGATACGTTTCACACACATATTTACTAGTCCAAAACTTTAAAAATTTGATAAAATATATGTATATTATATAATTAATCTAATTTGAGTATAATCAATTATATCACAGAAAATATAGTATCAACATAATATCAACATAAATTCCAATTCAAATTGTATCGACGAAAACAATGTTAATTTGTCACGAGTTGTCACAAAATGAAATGAGATCAAATCAAATCAGAGTATATCTTTGAAATAATTTTCACGAACATTATTTATCCAGAGGATCTCCGAATTAAGAAGTTGCACGAATCAAAAATAAAAAGAAATCAAAAATAACATTGTACACTCAAGACTCGTCCAAATATTTGTCAAAGCGACCAGCATCGACTTTCTGTTTAATTCTTCTCCCGCAAGTTTCTGTATCTCTTTAAGACGGAAACAGAGCCGCGCAAGAAGCTAATCTACATTTGAAATTTCATTCGTGTCGAATGTGAAATAAAGTTGGCCAAGCCTCTTTAAACGCGTTCCACCAATCCGTTAATTTAAGGAAATTTTCAAATAAAGTTCGCTCGTTCATCAAATCACAGGAACAATCAACCGCCTAGAAAAAGGGAAATTCATCCTCCCAAATTCATCCTTCGTAGATTGTATATAGAAGTTTCGCCTAAATGTGACGCGTTCCATATATTTTTCTCTCTTTTTTCCCTTACCTTCCATGTGAAAAGTGATTTACCGAGTGGAATTTTAATTTGGCTCGCGATTAAAACGGGATTTATATCCTGCGCCCTTGCGATTACTTTTTTTTTTTCGGATAGCGGAAGTCGACTTTGCGCGCAATATCAAACTTAGGATTATTTTTTGTGGATACGCGATATCAAATTTTAGGATTATTTTTAAACCTTGTCCAAAGGTGAGAGACAAATGTTCGTGGATATATATGTGCATATAATCCGCATACTTTGTCCGCAGATAGTCTGCAAATAATAGAAGATAAAATACGAGTAGTAGAATCTATGGACAAGTATTGTGTCTTTCATGGAATGAAAAACAAGAGCCAATATCTGCAGATAAATGAAGAAATATGCAAATAAAACATAAATTAAATAAATAAATAAATCTTGATATAGTTAATTTTACAAAATTTTTTTGAAAATTTTTTTAAAATTCAGAATTATTAAATTTAGATCTTTAGAGGATTGTTTCTAAATAAGATAAGATTGTTTCTCATAAGATTCGATTGAAAATCTACAATTTATTCCTCAATTGCTTAATTTCTTTTTACATAAATTGAAAAATAGACAAAAAATATAGTTGCTCAAAGATATAGCTAAAAATATTATTAAGTGTGAGCATATGATATTGTATATAAATAAGGAATTCATGAATTATTAATGAAAAAGAAAGTGTATATGTATATGTAATAATTTCAAATTGATTTAAAAATAATTAAATTTAGATTAATATATAGATATGCTTTCAATGAAAGCAATTCAAGATATAAATTTATTTTTTATTCATTCCGTAGCTAAGATGTTTAATTTAACATTTAAACATTAGTTTAATTTTAAAGAAAGTTACATTAATCAAACAGTGCAAAAACTAAATTCTTTTTCTTTTAATTATACTTTGAAAATAGATGAACTCAGCTTCATTATCAAATAAATTTGTTATTTTTTTATCGAATAAAGATTTATTAAAATTAAAGGTGATCATAAAAGATGTTTAAAAATATATTTAAATTTATATCAATACTGCATTATAATTTTAATAATTTTTATATTATTATTATTATATTTGTTATTACATTACTATTTTAATTATTATATTACTATATCTTTTTACAAATAATATATATATCCAAATTAATTATAAATCTTAAAAAAATCTCATTATATATTTAATAATCAAAATACTTTGTTCTATATGTAATATATAAATACACAATATATGAATTTACATAAAAATTTACAATCTTATTAAATTTTATTTAAATCATCACATTTTTATTTTAATTGAATATAAAGTTACAAATATATTCGATATATTTATCTTTTTAAAGGTCTTTTATATTGCGACTTAAAAAGATTGTCATTAATTTTTTACCAATCCACTAATACAAAGAAGATTGAAAGAAATATATCTGCTTCGATACGCCATTCTAAATCCTAAAATAAATTTCTCAATAGAAAATTCGATAAAGTTCTCTCGAAGCTTAACGTGATGTATTTCCATGCTGTATTTCTATGATACATTTAATAACAATGAATAGAAAAAAAAGAAGAAAAAGAAGAAGAAAAACACTGCGATTAAGTAACATCGATCAATTAATAATTACAGACAAAGTTACTAGAAGTTTGAAGTTGGTCTTTTTACGTTTTATTCTCGTTAAATTCTGCTCTGTCGATATTTTTCATTAAAATAATGTAATCCCAGTCGGTATCATAACGCAGTTCCCGACTTTTGAATGGTATTATAAAACGTCGAAACGAATGAAATGGCAAGAAGAAGAGAGAAAAGCCTTCTGTCATTCCGATGGACATTAATTGATATTGGATAGTCTTTGCCTTATTTGAAAACTAATATCACATTATAATTGAAATGGTTTTCGTGAAAGGAATAAAAAAAATCCAAGTATTCATTCCAGCTATGGATAAAAAATTACGATGAACATTTTGATAAAGATTATTCGTTATGTCGGAAGAGAAATGTAAATGTATAGAGAGAATGGGATACGAAGATAATTTTAATCTAGAGTAGTTAAAATTTTGTTTTTTCAGATGTATTTTTTCAATTGATTTCAACTGATTTAAAAGAATATCAATTGCTATTATTTGAAAAATTTTATTTTACAATTGTACTCTTTTTGCATTATAATTCTAATTATGATTTTAATTTTAATTTTAATCTCTAATTTTAATTTTTCTTTAGCTTTGGGATAAAAAAATAATAAATATAATTAATTTATAAAAAATAATAAATAATAATAAAATTAAATTTTTGATATTGAAATTTAATATTATATAATTATTTTATTATTATTATATATATATAATAATTCTATTATTATTTAATTAATATATGATGATAATTTTATAAGAATTATTTTTTTCTAACTTTCGTTAAAAAATTTTAAACATAATTTTCAAATTTTAATTTCAAATAAACTATTTTATATTGAATTAATTTTAATTCTAGAAATTGTATTTCAAATAAGAAATAAATAACTATAACATCAATAACATTAATTAATAGAAAGTAACATTTTGAGATAATAAAATATTAAGTAAAATAAAATTCAATGCTAAATTTAATTTTAAAATAGACAGTGCATTTTAAAATAATATATATAAAATCAATTTTCTTCTATTGTGACATAGCAAGAATTAAATATATTATTTATTTAATGGTACGAATAAATCAAGTCATAAATACAGTGTCGCAAGAAATACGTTATTTCGCGAGTAGATAATTCACCATGAATCGCTTGAATATTCAGCACGGTGTAACGCTTAATGGTAACCCAATTACTTGACAAAAAGTTTAGTGACCCATGTGTAATGAGATTAATCGTGATCTAACCATACTTCCAACGAACAAACAAGTCGACTTCGCTCGAGATTGACCCGCGATACAAAAAGAGGTTAATTAATTACTTTTAGCATGCTTCTACGCGATAGGGGAAGTTCGCAGTTTTGCACTTATTTACCGATGATGCTACTCATTATGGTAGTCGCGTGAAACGCGATACTATGCTGTTTTCTTGAAAGAACTTTAACAGAGCAAGAAACTTCAATAAAATTACCTAATTACGAGTTGAAACTCTACAGTCTTGTTATATTATTTGAAAAGAAAAATAAGTTGAATTTCGAAAATAAGTGATGTTTTCAAAAAATTTTCGAGCGAAAGAGATATATTTTTAAAGTTCTTTCAAAAAATAAAAATTGAAATTTCATGCTTAAAAACATTTTTAAAAATTAAAATCATTTCTCGAATAATGAATTTAAGAATTTTTGGAATTTTTTTTAAATTCTTTATTTATTTTGTAAATAAAATTAAATTTAGAAATTAATATTTTATATTTTATAATATTTATTTATATAATTTTTATTTATATTTTATAATATTTTATAATATGAAATATTTTGATTAATTATTTAATTTAAGATAAAGATTCATTATTTTAAATATGAAATTATTATCAAATAATTCAATTTCGATTTTTTCTCATTGTCTTGAAGTTTGTATTTTATTTGTATTGTATTGTTTTATTTTGAAGAAGATAGAATTTTTTTTCTTTTTCCTTTACTGATTCATTTTATACACCACATACACATTTTATATTATTATTTTATAATTATTATTTATATTATTATTTATTTACATTAATTACATTACATATAATGTAATATATGTATATGTGTGTATATATATATATGTATAAAAATATATTACATATAAAATTTAGATTAAGATTCTTTTTAATATTTGCCGTATTTTTTACTGTTATTTTATAATATATAATGTTATTATAATAACATTTTTTTGTATGAGATTTGAATTTTTTGTTATCTATTCAAAATTCTAAAACAATATTATATATGTGTATATTAATATATATGATATATTAATATATAGCTATTGTGATATATTTTTAATATAATATATAATATATAATATATAATATATAATATATAATAAACAATGATTATTAAAATATTGAAAATTTTTAATAAAAATCATTTCTCTTCTAATAACTACTCATTTTGCATTGTTATTTCTATTTTATCAATCTTCATCTTAATTACAATATGTTCAAATTCCATAGACTTCTATTCTATAGGGATAGAATTGTGAAAAGAGCAGTAATTATATAATCTCACAAATACAGAATCACATCACAAATAAATATTTACTATGATCTTTTGATAAAGCTATTATTTCCGAAAAATTGCAACATAAACAGATTATTAATAATGAATTTTAGAAAAAGAAGCAAACATAGTTATATATATATATTTTTAGGAATTGAACATCTTCTAAAATTTCATAATATTATAAAGATATTTAATTATTTTGAAATATTCTCCTGATATTATTTTAATAACATCACTTTACGAATATTCAGATTATGGAATGACAATACTTTTAAAAGCTTCATTTCTTTTAAGTAATAGTATGATATTTATGGAATTTGATATTAAATATTAAATACAAAATTTTGTTTATTTATAATTTGAGAAAATAATTAATTAATAAATGTTAGATCAAATTTTGTATAATTTTTATATGTTTCATACGAATAAGAAGAAACATAAATCAATAAAATATCATCAATTTTTATTTTGAAATGTTTTTTTATTAATTTTTAGTTAATTATGATTGGATCATTTGAAATTCAACTTTTAAATAAAAAAATATTCCAGCTTTATAATTAATTTTGCATTAATATAGCATTAATTTTAATTTTTTTAATTATTATTATTATTATTATTATTATTATTAATTATTAAATTACTTTTAATTTTTGAATAAAATAATTAATTTTGTTTATTTTAATATCTTATTCTTTATCTTATTCTTATTACATAAGAATATTTTATTTAGATAGCTATATAATTTCTATAAATATATTCAATCATAACGATACATTACAATAATAATGATAAATAAATTTTAAATTCAACTAGCTGTAAAATTATTTTAAAAAACAATATTATAATCCAATGAAGTAATAACATATACAATCAATCTATAATACATACTTTTAAGTCTCGTAAGTCAAAAAAAACCTACCTAGTTAAGAATAAATATAATTTTCTTCTCAATATTTTAAAAATTTTCAAGTTGAAATGAACATTGAAATTCTTTTTTATGGACTATACATATAGTTTTATAGTTTTATAGTACATATAGTTTTATTAGCTTGCATGTTTAATTATTGAACGATCAGCTAACGAGTTTCGTAACATTTTCATTTCGAGAACCATCTCAGCCACATTTCAAACTTTATCGAAAGAGCAATGGCTCGTGTGCGCGTCGTTTCCAATTTCGAATACAACGCCACTGTTACGATCGACCATTGTTGTACCGGGCTCCTTTGATATCCACTATTAAATCGGTCATACAGTATTAATTTGCCGTATGACTGCAACTGTCGAAAGCTTTGCATCACGGCAAATTTTTAATTGGCCGAGTTGCCCAATTGTGCTTAAACGCAATTATTGTACGAACACTACTCGAATATACAGTTTTAGTAGGCTTCAATGCTTCTAAAACGGAGTTACAATTGGATCGACTGATTGAGTCACGATTATTTCGATTTATTCGTAGAAATCAGTAAGTAGTGAGAAGAATATCAAATATCTCGCAAGTAGATATAAATTTTGATTGAAAATATTTTTTAAAATGTTAAGCATAAAACTCAAGTATTTTATTTTAATATTTTGATCTCTCTCATTATGAAATTCATTATTATGAAATTGTATTTTAAAAACGATAAACAAATAAATTGAATTTTTAAAAATTGATTTTGTTTCTTTAAAGAGATATTTAATAAAAAAAATTGTTTCATATGTAATCTACATATTCATAATATTTTGTATAAAATAAAATTATTATTAATTTTAATAATATAACTTATTAATTTAGTTTATATAAAAATATTTTCATAATTTATTGTGTATATATATATATATATATATATATTTATTGAATTTTTATGCTTTTATTGATGCTTTTATTGCAACATTTTTACTAAAGGTTTTGATATCGGTTCGAATAATTTCCATTTTCTTGATGTTATAATACCAATATAGATGTTATGACAATGTATTAATAATGTATCGATTCCAGATTTCTATTCTTTTGATATGTCATGGATATTCAAATATATGAATAAAGCATAAAATTGTTTAAAAATTATAAAAAAAATTCGTCCATTACTATTGCAGATGTATTATTAAGAACAAAAAAATGATTTCATAGTCACCTCAAAATAAAGCGATGAACATTATTAAGTAAAAATCCTATCAATATATTAATTATATTTGATGATGCAATATTATTGAAAGATATTGTAATTATATAATATAATGATCTGAAATGTTTGAAATATAATGTAAAAGATTTTGAAGATTTAAAATAGTCCTTTATAATTTTTTTTAAATTATTAGTTATTATAAGCATACAATTTTCATCAAAATAATTTCGTATGCATTTCGATTATCTGGCTTATAGCGTATGAAATTTCATATATAATTACTTTATAAAAATTATAAATGATTTAAATGATATTTCTATTGAAAAAAATCTATAAAAATGTCTTATATGTATGTAGAATCAATTATTATTTCTGACTTCTTTTATTTTCTTTATTTTTTATTAATTTTTTATTAATTTTAATTTTAAAAAGATGTTTTTATATATTATTATTATTATTCTTAATTAAATCAAAAACCAAAAAAAAAAATGATAAGATTTAAGGATTTTTAATAAAGAAATAACTAAAATACATAAGAATCATTTAAAATCTTTGACATTTCTCAAAGAACAATTTGCTTCAAGAAAGTTACATAACAATGTGATGTCTGTTCGATATCAGAGAAGACTATTATTGATGAAGAATGTATACAAATGAAAAAAGTGCATTAGAGGAAGCAATGATTGATGATCAATCAAAAATCATGGATGAAGATGCGAATCACTTATATTTAAAAAAAAAAAAGAAATGAAATATTATCTTGGCAATATTAGAACACTTAATGTAAAGAAAACTAAAATAAAAGAATTGAAGAAAAAAAGGAAATATAAAAATGAAAAATCTGACTATTATTTCATAATAATATTTACTTTTTTTTCTGCAAAAAATCTTAGTGAGAAAATTATTAATATGAAATAACCTACAAGTATTGAATGAAAAAAAAGTAAAAGAATAATAAAAAAGCATAATAACAAATTATACGAAGAAACAACAAATTTTAAATTTATTTTAATCATATTTATTAATTATTATATTTTATTTTATTTAAATATTAATAAATATATTAATTTATATTTTAATAATTATTAGTAATAATATTAAGTAGGATATAAAGCTTTAATTTAGATTTAATTCACTATATCTAATTCAATTTATTGTAAAATTCAATGATTAATTATAATTAGATAATATTTAGATATATATATGAATAAAATAATTTTTATATTTATATTATTTACATTTATTTACATCTTATATAGCGAAAAATAGAATATTCTCTTATCTCAATGAGATCTTTGTTCTGCAGAAATTCCAATTATAATTTATATTAATTAATTAATAGAATGTTTGGATATTTTACAGTACTCATAAAATTTATCAGTTTGATAAATTCAATTCTTCAAGTTATGATAAAATATTCCTTTTTTTCATTATAAGAAATAAAGAAATTTTATTTTCACTTTACCATTCCATTTTGATCTTCATTGGTATCTAAATAAGATACATCTAATACAAAAGTTCTTTATGATTCAATCCATCTTACTGACTTTTTATTTTATTTAATAAACATTAATTGTTCTGCTGCGCATTAAAACAAATATTTTTAACTTAATATCACTTACTTATCTCAACTAAACTCTCTTAACTAAAATATGCCTGAATACATAATTCTTCTCAAAACTCAATCCATTATTAATCTTCTAATCATACTCGCTATTGGATATTAAAAAACAAATGAAAACGAGGATTATACGCGTCATTAGTTACGATATTCGATATTCCTTCTCTCATTAGGAGAAAATTTTCATAGAAAACTTTTCCAAGTTATCAATGTACGCGTTTTCTTGCTTTATCCGTTTGATCCGCCGTTTTTCCTTCCATTTCTTCTCTTTAACCTCTTCCTCTCTTTTCCTTCTCTCTCTCTCTCTCTCTCTCTCTCTCTCTTTCTCTCTTCGTTTATGACGTTAAGCGGCACGGTGAAAGCCCTTGCAAACAAATTACGATTACGGATCCTCCGTCATCCTCGACGTCTGAATTGTCGTTGGTGAATAGGGCGGAGGGTTAAAAAAAAAATGAGGTTGGAATTGGCCATTATACGCTCATGGTAGGGAAAAAAGAGGACAGACTCACAGCGAACAATCCGGACAAGTTTGAAAATGTTTTAAGAGAGACTCGAGACCCGTTTGTATACCCGCGGGAAAATTAATGCCGCTTGTTCCGGGGGATAAATTTCCGGCTGACGCATATTTGTTTTCCTCGTTCTCGATCCAACCGGCTCTGTTTCGTTGCGTACCGAATGATGTTCGGAGCTTTAACCTGTGCAATTGCCCGGTCTCGACCCGTTACGCCATTGCAACGACGACGTGACGGTCTTCTTAACTCGGTTAATTTGAATTATCACCGTTAAAATACGCATTCGCTCTCGTGTCGCGTTTTGTTTCAAGCTTTTGTTTCAAGCTTTTGCGTTCTTTGGGTAAAATATGCCTCTCTGGAGTATTTTCTTTGAAATTTAGTTAGAAAGTTAGATTAGGTTCGTTGTGGATAATTGATTAATCATGTTGGAATTAGAACTTGTTTTTTATTTTAGATTACTTTCTTTTGACTTATTTATTAATCTTTTGTATAATAATTTATTAATTAAAATGGGAAAGATATAGGAATACAAGAAATACGAAGTAAAATAAAATACAAAAGTTTTGAAACACAATGGTAGAATTTTTTATTATAATTTATAAATGATATATATAATAAATAAAATGAAATTTAAGAAATTAGATTTATATTTATAATAGTTACTGTTTATATTAATATATTTTTATTTAATGAACGTTTTTTATGTGTATTTTGATTTATTTTATAATTTTTAAAAAAGTGAAGAATATAAATTTGTTGTATGTAACTACAATTTCAAAATATTAATGATAATGGCAAAGAATAAAATGATAATGAATGATAATGATAAAAATAATGAGAAAAAGTTGTAATATAAGACATTTGAAATTTTTTAAAAAATAATAAAAAGAAGAAAAAGAAAGACTTAAGAATATTTATTTTTCGCATATATATCAATAAAATTTATTCATTAATATTTTATTAATATTATTGATGTTTATTTACTTATGGTTACAAAAATTATTTATATAATATTTATATAGCATTTTGAAATTAAATAATTAAATCTAAGTATTATTATATACATTTAATAATACTTTCATATAATTATAAAATTTTGTAAAAGAAAGAATTTTGAAAATAATAGAAATATGATAGAAAAATTTATTTCATTGAAAAAATAAAGGTATCTTTATTTTATATTCACTTTAAAAATTATATCTAACCTTGAAAGGATAGATCTCTTAATAATTATTGGATTTTTAAGAAACTTTTAGGTTAGAATTTTCACTTTAAAATTTTCATTATTTTATTATTTCATTATATAAAATATTATATTAAATATTATATAAAAAAATTAATATTTATAATTTATAATTTATAACTTGAATTTTTACTAATAATTTTAATTGCAAAAAGTTTATTCGTTTCACGTATTATATACATAATTTTTATTCGAATTTTTAATATTAAATGTTATACATAATGATATTATTATTAGTTTTTTAAAGAATTCTTGAAATAATTTATAAAAAAAAAAAGAAGGATTCTGTTTACTTTAAAACTATTACACGTTATAAATTGCACGGCTTAACGTTAATTTTGCTACCGGCAGCAATATTTCACACATAAATGCAGTTGTACACTGGCGCACCGTGTGCAACAAAGGAACTAATTTCTCCCATTTCCACTTTTAATAAACGTGTACGTGATACATTGCCCCGCGTAATACAGGAATACAAAGTGCTTGCTTTCTTATGATTCATAGTTAATTCATATACTTAGATTCATTTTTTTTTCGCTTTATTGAACTAGTAAAAATATTAAATATTAAGACAAAAAAAAATTTAAGAATATCAAAAGATAGGAAATATCGCATTTTTATTTTAAAATATTTTTCTTTTCAGAATTCTTGTATGATATCTCAGAATAAAATTTTATAACTTTAAATATATAGTATATTATTCAATAAAAAACTTAATTATTTATTTTTAAAATGTTAAAATTTTTTTCTTTATTCGGTTTCTTTATTCTATTTTATTCGGTAAAGTGGGTTATTTACTTAATCTTCGACATTTAATTTTTTCTAAATTCTTTATTTAATAAATTTTATTTAATAAAATTGTTTACTTTCAACTTTTTATTTGTTAATTTTATAATTATTTTTTTCTAGAATTTAATAAATATTGAAATAAATCTTAAAAACTTACTTAAAAAATAAAAAATGTACAAAAGAAAAATTAAATATTATTAAAATCTAACATTTCGTAATTTAAAATTATAAAATTAAAATTCCTTTATCTATACTTATATCTATATTATAAAATTATATTCAAAGAAACGAAAACATTAAAAAAAAAAAAATAGAATATATAATTCATTATATTTTGCATACTTAAAGTATCGTTAAGAATAGAAAATTGTTTAAAAATAAAAAAATGTTCGAATATTTTCATTACAGCTATTATATATATTTCTGGATTTTGCAACATTATTTCTAGATCTTTATAGTATAAATTCAATTTTTCTCGTTTCTTATGGCCAAATACTTTGCTTTTTACCATACACACATATTGTACACATACATTCGCTAAATAAAGCTGCTCTATTATTCTTGAAAGCATCGCGTGAAAGTAAGAAGTTTGTTGCAGGAACTCATTCACCTAACTTTCCATTATCTGTTTTTAGGCTTGATCAGTACGTGGTCAAGGTTCTTTACCGACAGAAAAGGATGAGATGGAAATTCAATGGCGTACACGATACTCAAAAGCCTGTTTCCGTTTTTCTTTGCTATTGTCCGCTTTTCTTTCTTGGCTAGTTTTGATCCCACCATGAAGTAAATCTGCGATAAAAAGAATAACGACGATCATCCATGGTATTTCTATCATATCTTGATAGAAGTTCAGACTACTGATAAAATAGCTTTTGCAATCCTCCAATGCTTTTTTGTACACGAAACAACAATGCTACCGTGTGCGAATTTTCTATGTTATGTACTTATCTTTGTTTTACTTCTTTTTATCGAAAATATCAAATACGTAATATTTTTATTTTATTCGATTATAAATAAATGAAGTATTATTTAACATGGCTAAAAGTTATGTTAAAATGGCATGATACATATATATATATATATATATATATATAAAATAAAATTTGAAATTATAATAATATATATGATATATAATTTTAGATATATTTTTCAAAATTTTGTAAATGTTTTAAAAAAGATTATTTATATATTTGTATATTTTTATATTCTTTAATATTAGAAAAAAATAAGGAATAAATAAGAAAAATATAAAATAAAAGGAATAAATAATAGAAATATTGATCATTTAAGTCCTTGTTTTTGAGATTGAACATAGATTTTGTGTATAATTGATAAATTTTTGACTTTCTTGATAATTAATATTTAAATAAAAAAAGTTCTATTTTTTTTATTTTCATTTGTAAAATAATCATCTATCAATAATTCATTCGTATTTAATTGTGAATTAAACAATTTCACTTATATTTGAAATATTCAACTTGACATATTCAAACTTGATTTGAAAATGGAACCTTAAATTAAAAAATTTTTAATTTTTTTTTTTCCAATTCATTGAATGTAAAATTACAATATCAATTCTTAGGATATTTTGTATGATTCAATTTTTTTTAACTGTCTTAATAATTGAGAAATTATTATTAAATAAAATTTATTTTGCTGTATCTTCGATAAAATATTCCAGTGAATATTCTACTAATAAAATATTTATGAAGTGTAATATAAATAGTATTAAACTTATTATTTTGTTCATTTTGCATATTTTTTTTTAAGTTTGTATTATTGACATAAATAAAAAAGATAATTACAGGTTATTAAATATTCTTAAGATATTTAGAAGAAAAAATATATGAATATTACAATTTACATAGATTAAATTTTAATATTTTTAATTAAATAAAAATAAATAGATTTATTAATTATTATTTATTATATTATTAATTATTAAAAATATATTTTACATTGCATATTTTCTACATTTTTATATCATTTTTTACATCATTATTATATATAAAATAATGTAGATTTTAAAATATATTGAATAATATAAAAGTAATATAAATCTGAGAGACGAATTGTTTTGTTCAAAAAAAAAATCGACATGTAAAATAGCTGCTTTTCATGCAAGTTTTCTTGTAGAAAAATGATTGAATATTCATCGGTTACGCGTGCACTTGAATATATTTCTACTTTCAATAGATCTTGGTATCAATAATGTAATTTACAAACATTCGTAATATTCACGTAATAATAAAATTTTATCTTTAACAATTTTTCTTAATAATAATTCAATTTATCACAGATTTCTCTTACACATATACATACATCATACTTCTTAGAAGAAGACACTTCTTAGAGACACAAATATTTTCCATTATGTAATCAAGACGTTTAATTAGATTAAATTAATATCTTTAGATACGCTTTAGATTAGATTAATAACTTTAATAAATAACGACTTAATCTAACCTAATCTAAATTATTTTTGTTAGTAACTTTTTTAAATAAACAATGACCATTAAATAAATACTTCACAATATTATATGATAATCTTAATAACATATTAAAAAATAATTAGAATTAAGAGATGGTATCTTTTTACAAATATTTAGTATAAGATTTTTTTTATTTTTCATTATTATTCTCTACAAAAATATTCCAACTATAAAAATTAAAAACAAAATAATATTTTTCCAAAAAAATATTCATTCTCAGATAAACCTGATAAAGAAAATAAATGGTTGGTATTCAAATCGAAACTACATTGTAGCCAAATTTCATCTCGATTCACGTCGTTAAATCTGCGCCACATTAGAAGAAGAATCGTAAAATAGACATACTTCTTTTTTTCCAAAGTCTATCGTACTTATCTACTTTATTTACCGCGAAAAATATGAATCGTCGATTTATTTTTCGAAGAGAAAGTCGTCATGGTACTTTCAAGTTCTCTTTGACATTTTTGACTAATGATCATAATATTTCCTCGTATTCCGCAACTAATGATCGATTAATTAACGTAGCAGAAAATTAAGAAAACTCTCAAATGCCATAGTTGGTTTATAAATTTTACGAGGCGGATAACGAAGTGAAAAAGAGTTGAGAAGAGATGGAAAGAAGGGGTGGATCGCGAAAACAAACGCGACTGAGATCGCGTTCTCACAATGGAGCTGAGAAAGAAGATTTGCGAAGGAAGTCGTGTTCGATCCCAAAAACTTTTCCCGGCTTCGCCTGTCTCTCGTCTATTCCCCATTCTTTGTCTTTCTTTCTGTTCTTCTCGTTTCGTCCGAAAGTTGACATTCTCAGACTGAGGTATTTTTACGATTTTCCGGCCATTTTCGAAAACTAGTAGTAAAATCTGAAATTTAGATTTAGGAACGTGGGAAAATATATTTGAAATAATAGTTTCGTGAATTTATTGTTGGTATCACAAAAAGATTTTTTTTATTTTTTAAATTTTTCATCTATAGATTTTGTAAAAGAATAATTGAGATAAATAATATATAAGGATTTTAATTACCAGATATTTTATAAAATTCAAATATAATTGCAACAAACCAATCTATATACAAATAAATTCTATAATCTTATTTTAAAGTAATATAGAATAAAAGATAAAGAATAATAAAATTATACGTAAAGAATATAGGTTTCATTATCAGATCAAGAATTATGTAACTGAAAATATAAAAGAAGGAATATACAATTTATTTCGATTTAGCCAAAAGAAATATCTTAGATAAAAGAAAACCATTAAAATCATTTTTATTTTTTTTAGTAAAATCAAAGAACAAATAACAAATATAATTAAATAATACATATACATACATATATGTTTATTTATATGTATGTAGTTATAATATATAAAATATTTATAATAATTTATAAAATATAGAAATAATTTATCTTTTAAATATATTATTATTCAAATACTTTACCTTATTATTTAAGATAAAGTAACATAACAAATAAAAAATAAAACAAAAATTTCATTCGAAAAATTATATAAACAAAAATTTATCTGGGAAAATATCCAATTTCTATTAAATTACTTACGAATAGTGCAATTATGAATTATATTTATATGATACAAATAATTTAATAAAAATAATTTGTCTTTCGAATATATCATTATTCAAATAAAATGTCGAATAAAAAATATAATAAAAATTTCATGATTTTTGAATGATAATTCGAATAGAAATTTATCTCAAATAAATTCAATTAACACTCAATTTTATTCAAAAGAAATTTTACAACAAAAGAAAAAAATAATCGAACAACATACGATTCCTGAAACTCAATGTCTTTTGAAACTCGTCCAATTTTTACAATTACACCAACAGATCCAACCACATCACATAGATTGACCAGATGAAAACTCGCGGATTCGCAGTTTGTTTAAAATTTTTAACCCCTCGAGGACGCTTTCGTGGCGACTTCAATTCTATCCTCTTTCCAAAGTACAAACGCGGTAGGAGGCGCCACACACGCGACGAACTTAAAATCTAGAAAGAGAAAAGAAAAAAAGAGAGAAGTTTTACAACGGGATGTTTGATCATCAGCGACGTAGGAGAGCGAAAAATTGCGAAAACATTGCATTACAAACCGCAAAGGATCCGGAAGTAATACGTGTTTATCTCCTGGCTTGTAAGAAACACGATCTTTATGGAATTTATTTTTTTTCTTTTTAATCTGCCTATAACGCATCCTTTTTCTAGTCAAAGGATGAATCCCCTTTTCGTGGCATAGCGGAAGGTTTACCGTGGTAATTAATAAAAGTGAATTTCTATTAGGGATCTCACCCTTTCTGCCCTTTCTTTTTTTCCCTCACTCTTTCTCATTTTTTGTTCTTTCTTTTGACGTTGAAACACTGTGTCATACAATGTTTTATCAAACTGATCGTTAAAGGGCCGCTTTAAGAGTTGAAAAGAGTGGTACGTGTGTCCTTTTTACGCGTTTTCAATCGTAAATTTTATTGCGTGAAAAATATTTGCTTTGTAAAGGGTGCATGAAATATCTTTTTGATTTTGAAAATGGTTAAAAGGAATCGGAGTTTTTTCTTCCTTAAAAATTCCCATTTTTTAACGAAAAAAACATGAATATAACGGAGCGTATATAAATTGTTAGAAAGATTGAAAAATATAATTAAACGTATTAGTTTGATAATGGTAATAAATTTTGTAATAATCGTACAATGATAATTGTAAATAGCTTTATTCGTTGATTAAATTGTTAATTATTACTAAAGTTTGACGAGATTTATAAATTTGAATATTTGAATATGAAAATTTCTAACAGAGAATGATACAATTATTATTACTTTTTTTAAATTAAAATTAAAAGAAAAATTTATAAATTTATAAAAATATTGTATTTATTTTAGCAATTTTTATTTTTGACGAAAAATAATATAACAAAATATATAGTAATAACAGTTCTATGCAATGTTTTATCATTTTTTCAATCATTGAAAAACTTTTTTTAGAGATAGATTTAAAATATAGTTTTTTTATACCAAATGTTTCAAATGAATATTCTTTTAATATACATCATTTGAATTTACTATATAATTTTAATTAAATGCATATTAATTCGTAATGGATAAAAAATTTTTGAAATCATTTTTTTGTAATTTTTTAGCTGTTTCATTGTTGCAAATAAAATTATGTATAGTAGCAAAAATTTTATTATTTATACATTAATAAAAAATGTCAATTTCATTTATGATTTAGTATTTATTTATATTTAAATAAATTAATAAAATGTTAATTAAATATTTAATTATTGCTAATATTTAATCAAATTTATTAAAATGGAGAAAAATTGGATACTTGAATCTTTTACTTTTTAATTCTTTTTTAATTTTATTTAATTCATTAATCAATCTTTTCTTATAAAAAAATTTTATATATTGTTGTTGAAAAATTATTCGTATTTAATAATAAATATTTTTTTCCAATTTTATCATAATATAAAGGTATCAATCTTTATTATGAAATTGTATCAAAAAAAAAATATTTTTAATGAAATTATAGTTATTTAAAAAATTTTTGAATTACATATATATTTCATATCATGAAATACAAAATAAATTATATTATAACATTTATTTATTTAAGAAAAAAAATAAAAAAGAAATAAAATAAAATTACGATTAAATAAAAAATAAAAAATAAATAATGATATGAATAATTATATTTTTTTTCAGGATTTTAAATTTTATTAAGAAATTATCAAATAGTTTTGAAATAATTTAGATCAACAAAAATTACATTTTTCAAAACGATTCAGCATTTGTCATAAAGCAAATACATTTATGTATTATTTATTTTCTTGATGAATTCTTTATCAAAATTTTTATAATATTTTATTTTTTAATGTCAATGTAAAATAAATGTAAAATTTTAATGTCAATGCAATAATTTTTGCTAAGAATCTGTATTTAATCATGATCTCTCTTATCCTTTAAATTTTTTGAATTTTATTTAAATAAGTAAAATTCAAAAAAATAAATAAAATAATATTATAATCTAATGTAACAACGTTAATCTCCTTAGTTTGATTTTTTCTTACAGAAATATCCTTCATAGTCCAATTAATTTTTAAATGAGTTAATAATTTATTAGGGAATTTTTAAAATTTGCTAACATTTAATTGAAATGTTAATATAAGAATTTAATATTATCAGTAACAAAATATAGATTGATAAGAATTTAATTTTTAAAGTTTATAATTTTTAAGATCTATAGTCTTTATAAATTTTTATATTTTTTAGTTTTTTGTATTTTTAATTTATAACTAGCATTATAACTAACATTCTATAATTAGTATTATTCTTCAAAATGTTATATTTGTGTATAAAGAGAACTAACTGATATAATAAAATTATTTTATTTTTTATTTATTTAAAATGTAATATCACATTCATAATTTTAATTAATTCTTTCTTTGAATTTTTATATCTTAAATTTTTTCTCAATAAACAATATGATTTTTAAATATTTTTAAAAAATTTTTTAGAATTGAAATGAGAAATCAAATACATATTCTTCAACATTTCTTATTTAACACAATTACTTCAAAAATAAATCCAGAAATATAGCAGAATTATTAATATTAAATATTAATATTTAATATATAATATTATTATCATATAATTTAAATAATATTACATAAATATTAATAAATAATAATATTATTTTTTATTATTCATTTATTTATGATATATATTTTTTAAGATTTATTAATTATTTTAGTATTTACTATTTATTATTTATTTATTTATTAATCTTCACTTTTTATCAATATCAAATTTCAAATGTACTATCGTGTGATATACGTTAAAATACTAATTTTGGATTCAAAAGCATAAAATATCACATGAAACATATATCTGATTTAGAACTGGGACAGGAAAGGGTTAAATAATTCACAGTCAAGAATGTTTCAATGGATTAATTCGTTCATCGCAGTCCGCTCTATTAGTCAGCCCTCGTGAGCAAGATTAACATCCGACAGACGCGCCGAACCCTATACTCAGTCCTCTGAGACCAGTTTCGGTTTCACATCAAGTTTCACACCTCGAAACTTCCATCTATTCTCACGAACATTGAATTCAAAGTTTATGGTTCTATTCAAGTCCTATTGAAATCTAAAACAATCGTCGCCAAGGGAAAAAAAAAATCTATTGTGCGAATCGAAAGGATGTTTAAATTTTGCGATACAATAATGAAGAGATTTAATATATATTATATATAATATATTATAATGATATAAAAATTTATATCATTTATATGTTTTACAATCTTTACAATCTTTCAAAGATTATTATATTTCTTAATTGTAAATATATAATTTTTATTATAAATGATATGAAAAATATATTTGATAATTATTTTTCTTTTTTTCTATGAAATCGATGTTAAAAAAAAGCAATTTTAGGAATTTAAAAACATATATTTCACGTTATTTTTACGTAAATGTGAAAGGGTGATTCGTAAAAGAGATTGCAATTTAAAAAAATCTACGGAAATCTACGCATTGCAAGAATTCATTTCTTTTATTCATTCAATTTAATATGTATTTTTAACAATTTAATCAAAATTACTAGAAAATTCCTGAATTAAAACCATTTTAATTATTGAGATGAGAAATAATTGATATTTTAAATAATATACATCAATAATTGATATTATAGTCAGAAATATTTGTACTTTATATTATATTTTATGCGAAAATTTCGATTTTATTGAATTACTTATAATGAGTTGCACATAGAAAAATCTTTAAAGGCGATGTAAATTTTCTAATTTTTAATTTCAGAAAATTAACATAATTCATAATTTAAATTTTTTACACTACAAAATCATATTTAAAAAAACGAAAAAGTAGCGTTGATTTCATTTTCTTTTTTTTTTAATGTTCCATTAAAAAAAAATTGTCGCATATATAATCCATTATGCTCTACACACTCATAACATTTCATTAAAAATAAAAAAATTAAAAAGATTAAATTTTATAATGTAAGATACTTTTATTTTTTCAAAACTTACAATTACTAATTCCAATATTTAAATTTAAACATAAATACATTTCAAATCACAATTCATCGAAATATTACTTCTTCAAAGTAACATTTTCAATTCTTAAAATAAAATATAAGTATTTAAAACTAATTTGGAATTATAACTATAACTATATCATTCCTAGTTGTAATACATATAAGCTCCACAGTGCATCATATATCTCTATGATTTTGACAATGTCTATGACTATCTATCATACTTACTATATAAATTTATTAATTTCAATATTAAATCTTAATTCAAAAAAATCCAATTTACATAACATAAACACATTTCACAAGTAGTAATATTAATTTCTTTAGACTAACATTTTTAATATAATAGAAACGAAAGATACATGATTGTTTTGAATTTGCAATTCACATATCGAATTCAACCTAATCCTAATACAGATAGTCTCCATAATGCATCGTTCCAGATAAAATTCGGGAGTTGACGCGAAACAATACACGGGTCTGTCTGTCATAGCAGTAGAAGAGATTGGCGGGACACGCGAGAGGTATTTATCTCGTAGTCTTGGCAGGATCCCCGAAATTCCCTAAATCTCGTACACACGCGTGGTGTTACGCGTTGCACGCCAGCAGTCTGCTGACTTTTCGGAATCACAGACAAGAGAAGGGCGGAAGGGGGTGTGTAAAGCGGAAGCTCGTCGGCGTAAAATAAATCAGAGCACGGGTCGAGAGATCCACCGGGCGATATATATCCCGGGGACGTCAGGTATATATCCCCATCCTTAAGTTCTCGTTGGCCGCTTCCTATGGGGGAAACGACGACACCAGCACCGACGTCGTCTATAGATTTGGCTCGTGTCGAAGTCAGGGGCGCTCTGTTGTTCATAAATCTTTCTAGAGGGGAGTATTCCTTACCTACGGCAACGATGCTCGCGTCCAATCTTGCATGTCCGTGTTTTTGATACAATGAACGAGTAGAAGAAGGGGTCGCTCCTAATTGATTTCGCGACCGAGATTTTCGTTTTTAAGGGTAGTTCTGTCCTCGTTACCTCGCCTATGTTGGAGTTATCCCTTGGTATATGGCTTTCACGATGAATCGACTATTAATTTGTGACTCGAGTGGAAGGGTTGTGGATGTGGGATGAGATTATGAAGAGGGTGAGCTTGTTTTTAATGACATAGGAGGGAAGAATGGGAAAGGAATGGTTGTTTTCATTTTAAGGGATGAGATCTTTCCTTTGTCGTTTCTACGAGGTTTTTGGCGATTAAATGGATTTTTGGGTTACGGTATGTTTGTTGCGAAAAGGAATTATATTGTTTTAGAATTACTTTTTAAATAAGTTTTTGAGAAATAATTTAAATTTTGAAATAATACGAATTATTGCTTTCATTTTAGAGAGAGATTTGCTTTTTTCTTATTCTAGATTTTTTGCCAGAGAGTCTGTTTTTAAAGATTTTTGAGAATTAGTTTTGAGACGATACGGATATTTCATGATGTATTTTCGCATGAAAAAAGTAAATTGATAAATTTGCAATTCAATGATTTATTTGTCGTTTTGGAAAAAAGAAATCATTTGTTCGTTGTTGTTGTTATTTCATTTCGATGAAAACAATTAGTTTCTTAGTATACAGTATCAAATGGTCGTATTATTATTTTTTTTATTTTTTTAAATAATATAGTTGCATATTTATTACGATTATTATATAAATAATATGTTTATATTTTAATGTTTTATATTATAATTATTCCAAATATTATTTTAAAAATTTAAAAAATTTTCATTAAAAAATATTTTAACAATTAAATTTTTAATTATTTCACAATCAATTACGATAAATAAAATCTTTATGTTCGATAAATATATTGAATATCTTTTCCCTCTCCTTTTTTTTCCTTTTTATTTTTAATCGTTGAACACATAGCAGAGCTAACAGGATCTGTCATTCCTTCTGCACGTTGAAATTCCGTGACAGAAAGCTTGCCTAGCATCATGATTTGAGTGGGCATCGTTTCGCAGACCGATTATCGCATTCGTCAGAATATGCAGCACGGAAACGCAATCAATCCCGATATTGACGCAAAGAGAATCGAATTATCAAGTGTTCGTACGTGCATCGTAAGAATCAAGTAATTTAGAAGTGAGGATGCTACGTGAGATTCGTTTATTGAGATTCATAGGCGGAATTTATTTCTACGTTTCAGCCTCTTCCGTTTCATAGCCATTCGTAAATTTTACGAGGACGCGTAATTGAAACGAAATTTCAGCGGAAAAGAGAAATTAATTCGCGATCAATCAAGTATTTTTACGTTGAAATTAAACTAAGTTGTTTTACAGATAATATAATTATATTTGTTTACGATTAGACTGGAAATATAAGAAATATCACACTTTATAAATAATTAATATTGAAATTTAAAATTTAATTTTTTAATTATATTATATTTGTTATGATTTTATTATTATATATTAATATATATATTAATTTATTAATATTATATTTATTTATGATTTTAATTATATTAATTATAAATAAAGACAAAAAGATGTAAGATATAATATAATAATATATAAATGAGACTTGTCATTAATTATATTCATTCACTTTTCACATAATTTTTTTAGAATTAGTATTAAAATATTAAGATTGTTTGATTAATTTCTAACATTCTTAATTCTTAATTTTCTAATTTTCTTTTATAATAGAATTTTCAATGTTGCTTTGAATTACGTTGTAATTAAAATGATTTCAATATTTACATTATTAGAAGAAAATAATATTTATATTTTATATATATTTTTTAAATTATTATATATGTATATGTATATTTCCTAATTTTAATTGATTTTAATTGATTTCTAATTGATGAAATATATTTTTGAAAATTTCTGTTTTAAAACTATCTGAAATATTAAAAATTTAATAAAAAATATGCATTTATTTTTAAAATACATATATTTATATCTATTATCTTCCATGTATATATTTCGTCTTTATTGTTTATTATTAATTTTGAGTAAAATTTACAAATCTAGACTTCTTTGAATTAATGAAAAATTCAAAGTTTAATATATATATATATATATATTACATAAACCTAGTATGCTAATAATAATTAATAAAGACGATATCAATATTAGATGATCTATAAAATCAACAAATCGAAGTTTATTGATTCTTAAAATTATATATAGATAGATAGATAGATATATTTGTTTATTTAAAAACAAAAAATTTTATTAAAAAGAAAATTAATAAATTTATTTATCTCAATCGATTATTATCTATTAAAATATTAATCAAAATTATATTAATTAAAATTAAAATTAAAATTTTGTAAACTTCTTTTCATTGTTGTATTATTTACTTTTTGTCTTTCTTTTTTTTAAATAATGAAAATTTACGTCATGCCAAAACTAGAACATCATATTGTTTCTTTTTGTGAATTCTCATATGGGACTATGTGCATGGCCTTTCTACTTTCGACTTCCAACTGAGCAACGAGGTCGTATTTTATGATAAATGTCTGCAACGCCAAGTTTGCATTGTTGTTCGTGAACAACGTTTTGCAAAAACATTTCTGACGAATTTCTGTTAAATGATGGGGTTTTAAAAACCTCATTCAAGCTGGTGTAGAGACAATAAAATAAATAACGAATATCCTGTTACCAGATTACAACATCTGTTGTAAAAATGCATGAATATATTTTCTGTATTATTTCTAGTATTTTCGTGTTTACTTCTTATGCATATAATATTTTTTGCCATTTTTTTTCCATAATATTAGATAAATTATATTTAAATAATTATTAATAATAATTATTATTAAAATATATTTAAAAATAAAAATATTTAAAAATAATTTTTAAATAATTTTTTTTACATATACATATATTTAGATATTTTAGAAAATAATATTTTTTATATGAACTGCCATTCAAAAAATTTTTGTTAATCAAAAACATTTATATTCTAATTAACATTTAATATATAATATATAATAGTTAGCTAAAAAAGATTTGAAAATTTTTATATTTATAACTTTTATAGTATTAATTAATAAAATAAAATATATTATATTTTATAATATTTTTATATATCTATAAAAATTTCATATTATGAAAAAGAAACATGGAATTTAATATTAAATATTGAATTCATATAATTATAAATTATATAATTATATAAAATTATATATATATATATATATATATATATATATAAAAGTATAAAATACATTCTATTACATATTTAAAAAATTCTTAATATTTATATCATTATACTATATACTATTTACTAAGATATATATTTATTATAAGTAAATAATAAATACTTAGTAAATAGTATATATTAATATACTATACTAACTATAATATTATATATATAATATTTATTATTTACTAAGATTTATTATCCAATTTAATTTTAAACTTATGTTGAGCAAATATCTTGATAAAATATCAGATAATAATTTTATAATATATAATTTATATAATTTATATAATTATATATAATTTTTTATAATTGTAATTTTCTAAATGATTATAATAACTAGATAGATCACTTATTGTATTTAATATTTACATCTTTATTTAAAAATAAAAACTTAATAACAAAAAATAATTATATTAAAAATTCAAGACAATTTCAAAACAAAATGAAAAAAGTTTAAAATGATAATTTAATTTTTATTAGATTCTTATTTAAAAATAAAAATAATGATTAAAAAAAAATAATTACATTCATATTAAAAATTTGATATTAATTTAAGATAAATTAAATCAAAAAAAAAAAAAAATTAAAACAATCAATTGAATTAATATCAGTTTTATTACACGTTAAGCAGTATCAATGAAAATTTGTTAATCTGTGATAATTATATTCGAATTATAAATAGAATTTACAATTATGCTCAATATTTAATCTAATTGGATCACTTTCTTCATTTTTGATTTTATTACAATATTAGTTCTAAATTTATTCTGAAATCATATAAATATAGCAAAAAATAATCATCTTTCTTTGCTAAAATAATTTATTTAATTTTTTGTAGATTTTTAGATTTTTCTTCACTCCATCAATCTATAGTTAGTCATTATTAAATAAACTCACTATTATTTTCAATATTTTAATCAGAAGTTAATTTAATTAATTAATTATAATTAATAAAATATAATAATTAATAACTAATAAAATAACATTTTAGATTATAAATATTTTGATGTAATGTAAATGTAAATTAAATTAAATATTATCATTTATAATTTATATTATAATATGATTTAAGTTAAAATTAACTGTATAGATATACAAAATTTAAATATTTAAAAATCTGTAGAATATATTTGAGAGATATAAAATATACATAAACATAAAGAGATATAAAATATTCAAAGTATAATATTACAAATTAATATTTGAAGATTAAAACAAATTTTTATTTAAATTTCATTTCTTTAATTCAAAAATATTTAATTTTTTTCATAAAAATTCACAGTTTAATTATAATTAACTATTTTATAATATTTTCTATAATAATTCAAATTTTTTCTCATATATTTCGCTTATGTAACAAATCTCTTTTCTTCCATTATACAATTTGAAAACATTATATAATCTTTGATCTTTTTTTTTGAAATGCGAAATAATATATAATTTTCCGTTCTATTCACTGAATAATAATTGTTCGATGATTTTAGTTGTCACAAACACTTATCAATTAAATTTATTAAAAATTTTTGTTTATTTGTCAATCATACTCTATTTTTTGGAAAAAAATTAATATCAAATCATATTCGATCGAATCATACATATAATATAATATAATATATATATATAATTTGATATGATTTGAATTTAAAGTATTTTAAGCTTATAATAAAGCTTATAATAATGAGATTGATAATGATCGTAATATTTATTAATCGAATTAGAAACTATATCGCTATTGATGAATGTTATTTAATAACATATATAATAAATTTGGATATTATTTTAATGATTTTATTTCACATTGTTCAAAATGATAATCATAATTCAAATTTCATTTCAAAATCATAATTCAAACATATTTAAATATAATTATTTATATTCTAAAGATATACTAAAAAATACATATTTTCAATATAAAAAAATATCTTGAAAAATATTCAAGAAAAAATGATAAAACTAACAAAAAAAAATTTCTCTTTCAAATTATTTCTTTTTTGAAATCTGTAACATTACGCTAAAAATATTGTTAATAAAAAAAAAATAATGACTCTTTTAATTGAGACATTTTATATGTTAAGAAAAAATTATTCAAAATATTGAATTTTACATTTACAACATATTCAAAATAGATACAAATTGAGAATAAATTTCTAAATAATTATTAAAAATTTTCCTAATTATAAATGAGATGTAAATTATAAATTAAATAAATTAGATTCGTTAAAATATTGTTAATATCACTTTGTATATCTAACACGCAAGAATTTCTAATGCAGTAACTTATGAATCCAATCCTTCTTAAGTTCTCTTTCTTTTTCTCTATGTTTCTCTTTTCCACGGTGTCGGCCTGTATATTTTCTTAATGTCAAAGTCGGTCCAAGTCGAGATACGTTCACGTTTCGCTATAAATATTTGAATAAGTATCCTTACTCCACATATCCTGGTTATTCACCTTCTCGCATACGATATCGTCCGAAAGTGTGATACTATCTGACTCGATTTTTATTTTTTTGACTGTCGAGTTCTCTACAATCAGACTATGTCTGCTTTGAAAGTGACAGCTTAATATTTCACGGTGTATCGAACGTTTTTTCTCCACTTCTTACAATTCTCCTTTTTTGATACTTGGAAAATAATTTTTGAGTAATTTCTTTGCTCGTTAAAACTTTGCTTCCGCTTAAATAGAAAATAATTTTTTCGATGAAATAATGAAATGAAAATAATTTTTATTTGTATATTAATTACATTATGATTATAATTACAATATTAATTACATATACAAATTATCATTATGAATTATTAACAGATTTTTATGTAAGTTTTAAAGTTAATTATATATATATATATATATATATATATATATATATATATATATATATATATATAAAGTATTTGTTTTATTTAAATAAATGAACTAATATGAAATAAATGTATTTAAAAAATTTTGTTTAACATATTATGCAGTACTATAGTATAATAGTTTTTTTGAATATAAAGAACATAGGTCGCTGAATTTTTTCAATGGAATCTTATAATTTTTTTGTATTAATTGATGCAATTCATTATTTTTTATAAAAAAAGATATTAAGCTATTTATGTTGAAAAATCAAGAATTTAAAAAATATTATTATTTATGAAAAATTCATATGAAAAACAAAGAAAATACGATGCTTTACTGTTTATGTTTTCCTTATCTTTTATATAATAAGTTTTAAAATTTCAAATTATAAATTGATTATTTTTAGATTATGGATTTTTATCCAATTAAAACAAAATCAAATACCATGCAAATAAAATTAATATAAAAATATATATATATACAATTATATCCTATATGTAATAATATATATTATAATTTAATTATAAGTATAATATCAATATTATTATTTGATTAAAGAAAAATAAGAAAAATAATAAATTTTATTTTATTTTTATATAGAGAGAGATTTTAAGAAAATTTCTCAAAGTTTCTTTAATTGGTCTTCTAATAAATAAACTATTCGATATAGAAAAAAATACTTATATATTTAAAAATTATTCAAATAACATTTCAAATAACATATCAAATCATTGAAAAATAATTTTTCTTATCATTTTTTTATTTGTTAATTTTTATCAATTTTTATTTCCAATATATAAGAATATTGACTCAAATTGATTCAAATTCTTATATTAAAAAAAAAAATAAGAAATGAAAGGAATAAGAAATTTAATTTTGAAATTCAGAAAAAAATTCAAGAAGATTTCTCAAAATTTTTATACATTTCTTAGATAGAATTTTTGACGAAAATTATTTATACAAAAAACCCAAAAAATTCAGACCTAAATTTAATTAACAATAATAACATAATTAAAAAACAAGAATTTTAACAATAGAAAACTAATTTTAGTTTTATCAATTAATTGAATTACAATAATAATTCAAGTTATAATTTTATTTTATTGTTAATTGTTGATATATATTGATTTACAAATTATATTATCTTCTATTTTTTTTTCTACCTTATCCATGTATATTGCATTAATGGCATGAATCAGGAAAAAGAATTTCAAGTAATATATTTTATGCTCAAAATATATTCTATTTATGTTGGAACTTAAAAATCAAGATAGATTGATAATAATTGCAATAATTATCTATAAAAAATAAGAAATTTTAATTACTCGTATAATTTGAAAGAAACAATGCATCTGATAATTAAATATTTGAAATAAACATAAATTAAACTATATATTAATAAAACTTTTTTTATTGAATTTTGTAACTTAATTTTAAAATATAAGATAAATTTCAATCCAATATGTCTTTATTATTTAAAAATCAATAATAAAATTATTAATATACATCAATAAAAGAAACTATATTATAATATTTACACAAAATTTAATTAAAATTCAATACCGAGTATTATATTTGTTTATAATTTAAATAAATTTATATTCTCTCTTTCTCTCTCTTATACATGCAAAGTATAACTATTCTGAAATACTTTAACTATTTCTGAGAAAATTTTTAATACGAAATTCATTAAGAAATATAATTTTTAAATGTAAAATACTATGATATAAATATAACACATGATATAATATTTATATGATATAATAAAGTGATGTTAGAGAATGTGAAGAAAAGAATATAAATGAATGAATATATGCAAAATATATAAATAATTTAATTTACGAAGTATAACAGAGTTATAATAAAAATAATAAAAAAGATTATAAAAAAAATAACTTAAACTTTTGTATATCATAAAGAAAAATAGTGAAAATCAAAATGATATTTAAATAAAAGTATTAAATAGACAAAAGTGTTCGCAAAGAAACACCTTTACTTTTTACCTTTTAAAATATTTCCTATCTAATATTTCGCGATATTTCTACGTATAACAGCTTTTATTGCTATGTATTTTGCTTTTAAGATTTTCTTTTTAATAAAAAAAAAAAAAGTTCAAATTATTCTTTTCTTTCTTCTTTGTATTCTTGTTCGTATCAAATCCGCGATTTAACATTCCCATGCGCTTGATATTCATACTATAAATATCTTGCATCCCAAAGCTACAGTTATTTTTAATAAATTTCACGCATTCCTGAGTTTTGCCAAAAAGCTCTTTCCCCTTCCCTAGCAAGACTAGCAATTTCACGATGAGAATAATTTTTCGAATAATTTTTCGAGCATGCATATTTCGCGAAATTCACTGCCGCTCCTTTACCCAGATATTTTACGTTACCCTCTTTCGAGGATCTCGTACGAAGAAGGTGCGAAAGTTAAACCGCCCGCCGTGTGCCCTATACACGGAGGAAAATTTCTGGCTTACATTATTTCAAGAGTATTTTCAGAGGAAGTTTGGCGAAGAAAATTTGACAGTTCTCGAGATCCTTATCCGGTGAGGTTTTTGCTTTGGCTTGAGCTCTTTGTAACACGCACTCCTTGAAACTTTGTGCTGACAGTCACGTCCTTTAGCGCGCTCCGTTTCCGGCGATCGTAAAAATGGGGAAAAAAGGCTTCCGATGCCGAAGATTTTCTTTTTCTTTTCCTTTTCTTTTTTTTTTTTCTCTTCTATGCGGCGGGAAATTCTACTTCGAATTCGTCGAAATATCAGAGCAAATTGCGAAGAATGAAGTTCTGGAAAGGTGAAAGAGCTAGAAGGAATAGAATTGAAAGAACATTCAGAGAGTAGAAGCATGAGTTCCTTGCAAATGTGGATATATAAAGTGAGATTGTTAGTGACATTACTTTTTTTATCTATTAGGATAAGATAAGAAAATAGAAAACGAATATGGAACAGTATATAAATGTTATTTTGTTTATAAAAGGTTTATATACAAAAAAATAATTATTAAAATAAAAAATTAATAAAATGTAAGTGTTTCTTTTTCTTTATGATATTATATATTTCGAAACAATTCTTTTAGGAAACTATACAAATATTTATTATGCAAAAAACAATTAAAAATTATGCAACTATTTTTATATATTTGTAAACATAGAGAATTTGATAACTGTATTTTAAATAAGTATATAAAAAAATAATTTTATAAATTAGACTGTCTAAATATTAAATCAAATAATTGTAATTCACAATTTAAAATATTACTAAAATATTTTTATTGTTTTCAATTTTCTGGATGTTACTTATTACTATAAAATAATAATGAAACGATCATGAAAAGATTTTTGGAAAGAGAAAAAGTCATTACAGATTTAGATTAAAAGAATATGGAAACATTTAATTAAATTGATTAATTGATTAAATTTGAATAATAATACTATTTAATATCGTTATTTCATTTTCAAAATAGTAGTACATAATTTTTATTCAAATCTCATTATCAATTTATTTGTTATTTCAATCGAATTAAAATCGATACTGTAATATTTATACTATTTGTATGATATTATCAAATATTGGATTAAATTCATTATTTTTTAGAATCAGGATTAGATTCATTATTTTTTAAATATGTATACTCATACGAATGTAATAAACAAAATATGACAAGAAAATAACGAGATGAATAAAAATATAAAATAAGAATATTGTATTTATTTTTCTCCCTTAAAACTAACTCTTCCAAGAATTCAATTTAAAAGTCATTCTGCTTTTGTTTAATTGCTTTATATCATATAGTCATATAGTCATATTTTGTTGAATATCAATTACGAATTGAAATCATGTATCTTTTAATTTCAATTTTTTAATTGAGATTAAAAAAGTTTATTGATAGATAGATGAATCAAGAGAATAAAAAGAATAATTAAATATGTAAGAATTCTTTTTTTTTTTTAGTTGAAACCGTTATCATCGTTTATTAACATGCATAATACCTTGAGATGTTTTTTGCATCATTGCATGATAATGCATCTGCACATACGTTTTTAGATAGGAAGGAATTTCCATACTTAATTATCTTTTTATCACTCTTAATTTTGCATCAACTTTTAGTCCCATAATTAAAAATAATTCCAACCTGACTTTTGATATTTAATGATAAAACAATTAAACATGATTTAATTAATGAATTTCTAAATTCTTTCACAATTGATGACCAATATAAATTCAATGTATTGAAATATTATTATAATCTTCAAATATTATTTAAAAAAAAGAATTTATTATATATAATTACATTATTTTTTTATTATTCTTATTATTATCTTGTCTCATGATATACTTATATAAAAATATTATCTCTATTTTTCAAACTATTCACAAAAAATTAAAATTTATCTTATATAGATTCGAATGTATTTAAAATACTTTTAAAATGATTTTATTCTCCAAAATAAAGGATTCAATTCAATCAAAGTTTATATTTATTTGCGAGATATTTGATCCCATCATTATTTACAACTTCTACGAATAAAGCAAAATAATCGTAAACATGAATGGACGATAAATCGATCCAATTGTAGCTTCATTTCAGAAATTTCGTGCTGAAGCCCATTAAAAGTGTGTACTCGAATGATATTCGTACAATAATCGCATTCGAACACAATTGGACAACTCGACTAATTAAAAATTTCTCACGATGTAAAGCTTTGGACAGTTGCAGTCATGCGGCAAATTAATATTGTATGACTGATTTAACCTAGTGATGTATAAATACTACATTGTATATTGAATAATTCTTCGAAAAAGAAAATTAAATTTGCAGTCTTATATATGTTTGTATTTTTATTAGTCTTATTATTTTTTCGCATCAAATAATCACAAATGAATAATATTTGTAATATAACTTCGTTTCATTATTTTATAATTTAGAAAATCGATCAGTTTAGCTTTTGGATGACTCAAATAAAAAAAATAGATCTTTCTTATTATTTAAATCATCGCCAAATAAACACTTTATAACATGCTGTTCAATATAATTGAAAATATATTTTAAATTCTTAGCACAAAATAAAAATTGAAAGATGCATTACAAAATTTTTTATTCATTCTTTTGTTGTTTATCATTTTTTAATTTATAATCATGCAGAAAAATTCTTGCCTATACTGCAAATAACATGTATATACATGTATGTAAATGTTTTTTCTTTTTTATGTATTTTAATTTCTGCAAAAGAGATGCTACATGGAATTTTTGCTTAATATTTGTAATTATTATACATAATGAATGAAATAGAATAACAAAATTGAATGATATAACTTCTATTTATTCCATCTACATATGATGTTTAAATATAGTTTACAATAAGATAATATTAAAATAAAAAATATATAAAAGTGAAATTTAAATTATGTTAATTAATTTCAATTAATTAAATATTTAAATTATTAGATTATTTGATTATTAGATTATTCGATTATATTATTAGGTTATTTTTAATTATATTATTAGATTATTCATAGATAAAACATCCAAAATTTTTGCTTTAATACAAATAAAATATATAAAAATAAATGTTTTAATAAATAATAAAGCTCTATATAACATCATAATCATAATAAATATACACATAATAATCATAATAAATATCATAATAGAAACGGTTTCTATGAAGTTTCCTTTTTGATTGAATTTTCTGACTTAAATATATAGAAAATAAAATAAAAAAATAGAATATTTTCTTAAATACATTATTTTCATATTAATTTATGTTAAAAAAATTCACAGCTTTGATTGCAAAATTTCTATTGAAACATTATTTTTCAAAAAGTTTTAATATCTTTAAGTGCTATCATTATGATATATAGCTTTCATACAATATCATTCATCAATTATTTCATTAAACAATAAGCAATTTACAAAATTTAAAATAATTATTATTTCCAATATTTGACGATTATTACGTATTTTAAAAAAAATGTTAAAATCCTCTTTTATAAATATGAATTATATAAAAAATCATAGATTGTTAAAAATTAAATGCATTTCTATTATATAATCTATTTATATAGTCAAAGTAAGACAAATAAAAAGACAGCATGATTCAAAATAAAATGTCAATAGAAATAAAAAATCAAGAATGATGAAATTATATTATTAATGTAAATGTAAAAAGAATCTCAAGTATTTTTAGTAAATTAATTTTACATTCTTTATATATTTCTCTATATATATAGATACTCTGTAAATTTTATTATTCTATCTTCAAAACTAATGAAATTATAATGTATTTTGTAAGTCAATATTAGCCAACGAACTCAGTTTTCTAAAGATATAGAAATTGACAATTGTTATTGAATTAAAATCTTTATTTTTGAAAAAATCAAATTTACTAAAATTTATTAACTACAAACTAAATTTGATTAATTTTCAATTGTAAAAATTGACATCTGATTGACATATATTGATATTTGTAATGTTCGACATATTGATATGATTTGTAAACATATTAAACGAACAACTAATACATATACATATATTAATATTCACACACACACACACACACACACACACACACACACACACACACACACACACACACACACACACACACACACATACACACATACACATCGAATTTTTCAAAAAGAGAACAAACAAAAAAAAACTTATATACTTATTTTCATATATAGAATATATAGTAATGATTATCTAGTCGTTTCTAATTAAAAGTAAATTAAAATTTATTTACGTGATATGTAAGTGATTGAATTTTAACTTCATTTTTTTCAAAAATGAAACAGAATTTTGTTTTATTCCAGATTTTTATTTTATTCTATAATATCTCTTGATTTTATTTGCATCATGAATTTTGGTTTATAAACGGTTGGTTTATATATATAGTATATAAACTTATTTGTCATCTAACAAGTTCATATATATAGAATTCTATTGTATCAACTTTCTATTCTCTCAATTATGGAATATTATAATGCATTAATTTTTATAGACTTGTTTGCTACTTAACTCTATATTATTAAATAATTTTGCAATTTACTCTATAAAAAAATAAATAGAAAGTAAGGAAATATATCGATAAAAGAAAAAATTATTGTAATAATTAAGAAAGAATTTAATTAGAACAATTAAAAATTCAAAAGAAAGATATTTTTTGTAATGCCAAAAAAATTGAAATTATTATTTGATTATACATTGCTAAAATTATCAAGAAATTAGAATAGAACAAAACAAATTAGAATAGGTAATTAATTTTCAACCAATCTAGAATAATAATAGAAACTCAATTATTAACATTTCCATTTAATAAACATGTGATTATCTAAATATTATTATCTATTATTGTAAAAAAATAAAAAAAATCTCATTTTAAGAATTGTTAAAACTTAACAAAAAATATAGGATGATATTATATTTATTGATTGAGAAAATAATATCATTTTTAAGAAAAGTATTTAGAGAATTCTTATTAAAACAAAAAATTGTAAAAATTAAAATTAAAGATTATATTATTAAATATTTCAAAAATTATGTTATATTATATTAAAATTATTAATGTAATTATATAATATAATTACAGTGTGAAATGTAAAGACAATTTTCTAAATTAAATTTTAACTATTCTAAAAAGAAGAAAAAAGGGTTAACTATATATCTCTTTATTAGCTTATATTTCGTTTATACGTTTTAAAGCAACCACAACTATTTCACGACACGAGCTATATTAAATATTTTATACATATAAAACTTGTGTTTGCACACAGTATGTGGCACCGCCAAACGATAAGGAATTCCTCAAAAGATTTATGGGAAAAGGTATATAAAACGTGTGAATTATATCTCTACGCTTTGACCCAAAGGGAAAATGTATACAAAAGAATGGAGGAATTGTCCAGAATAAGAAGTCGCTATGGTAAATCAACATCTTAACGCTTTATTCAATCAACGTTGATCAAATTTAAATGTTCACGAGTATTTATAATTAAATCGATATATATTGATAATTAAAAATAATAAATCTTTGAAATTATTTTAATAGTTTTCTTTTATTAAAAATTGATTATTTATTATATTTATTAAAATAACATAAATTGTATTTCAAAGCATTATACATTGTAATGAGATAAATTATATTTCGAATTTCAAATGTATGCTATCTATAGAATCAAGATTATTTATTTATTACGTATCTTCCATTGATCACGATTTAATGAAAGAGACTTAGGCTAAAATGTATTCCATTTCTGGATTAAGCAAATTCATGCAAATCTATTCTCCAATTAGTATTCGATTAAGAATTTTATACTTGTCGATTATTCCTGTTATTTCTCATCATTGGTTAGAATAATGTCATTATAATTACTTGTGCGAATCGGGAATACTTTCGATCGGCTCGATTTATGGAAAATTAATTCGTGCTTTTGTTCCATTTGCATTCCATATTCAATATCACTAGAAAATCAAGTAAAATAAAAAATAAAATAACATATAAAATATAAAATAAAATATAAAATAACAATAATAATATTAAATTATAATTATTATATTAAAAATAATTAAAATAATATATAATAATGATATATATAAAATAAAATATATAAATATTTAGCTGTTTAATTTTAATTTATATTAGTATTAATATTTATATATGAAATCAAGGATTCGAAATACACTATTGATAAAAAATTAAGAATTATTTATTTATTGGAATTATATTATTATTTATTTATTGAAACTATATTTTTAATTAATTTTATTATTCATTTGAAATTAATGTTTTAAATATCAATAGTAATTATTTAATAGATTCTAGATAGAAAAATTTTCTGCGTTAATATCATCTCTAATCTAACATTCTTTCTTAAATTCTTGGAATGCAATGTGATTTCAATTCTTAATAATATCAATATTATCAATAATATAAAACTACAATTTATTAACATTAGAATTTACTATAATATATAGTTAAATATACAAAAATAGATAAAATTGAAACAGTATTTTAAAAATAATTAGATATATTATAATATATATAAAAGTTACATATTTTTAAATATTAAAACGTAAAAAAACAATAAATTTAACATTTTTAAATTATTAATTATTTGGGATTTCTAATGTTAATAAAAAAGAAAGATCCAAGAATTTTTAATCATTATAATTAAAAATCTGAAATAAAATGAAAATTATAGATAATGAACAAAAAAGAACAGAATCTTTTTAATAATTATAAATAAAAATTCGAAACAATATTAAAATTATAATTTATGAAAAAAATATTTAAAAAATAATAGATTTAAAATCACTTATTATATTCGTAATAATTTTTAATAATTGAAAAGATTAAAAAAATATTAGATAATAAAATTGCTCAGTTTCAGTTGTATTCGCAAGAATTTAGGATTATTACAATGAAAGATTCAAGAGAGAACAAAGATCATATCACACTAAAAGGAACAAAGGCATGGTCGTCGAAAAATGCTGTAAAAAAGATCAACCATAGCCTGTCAATGTGTCTCACGAAACGACCATAAATGTGAACATAAGTGGTTCAACCTTCATTCAGTCCTCGTTATCTCCATTTGGCGAATTTACCGATGGGACATTACTCTTGTAGAATTGCCACAAAAGCCATTTTCTCGCGTCTTTTTCCACGAATCTCCGAGATCTAATGCATCCATCCATGTCAAAATTTCAGCAGAAATAATTAATCATTTAGAGAGAGAAGTATATTATATTATATAATTAAAATAGAATCTTCATTATTCAAATACTCATATATTCAAATACTTATTTGAATATTTTAATAGAATATTTTAATAGAACATATTATTTCTATTCATAATATTATAAACAAACATTTTTCATTATCAAAATAGTAGAAATAAAACCAAAGACAAAAATCAAAAATAAAGAAATTGCATTTTTTATTTTATCTTTCAATTTTATTTCAAATTATAAATCGATAAAAATGTTTTGAAGGAGGAAATTGTTTTCATTTATTTTTAATAATCAATAACAAAAGCAACTCAAGTAATTTTTGTATTTTTAATTTTCGTTTTCTTTTAACTTGAAAGAAAAAAAATTACCATTTTAATTTTTTCGCAAATATTCTTTGTAACATTCAGATAATAATAGGAAATTAAAGATCAAAATTAGAGATCATTCGAATTAATGAAAATATCGTTCGAAAAAATAGAATTCAAATAAATGAAATTTTACAGAATATTCGTTTTATAAATCTTTTCTCCAAAGATTTCATCAATTTTTAAAATGCGTGCAGTTCAATTTACAGACTCTCATTTTTTTGATCATTTAGTTAAATCGAGTTTCTACCATCATCATGTAATTTACGTGGTTTCAAACCTCGTGGATCCATTAAAATACTGAAAACTCACCACGGAGATTTCGTTATTCAAGCGGATCGAGCATACAGAATATATGTTGTACACACTATCGACCAAAAGTTTAACAATATGGAGTAACATATATGGAGTCAAAAAATTTTAAAATTTTAAATTTCATTTTTTTTCAAATTAAAACATTGTTAACGTATATTTAATTTTTGTTAAATTTTGTTAAATTATTATTAATTATTTTTTCATAAAATTAGTTACAATTTGAAAGATAATTTCAAACTTTCAATTAATTATTTTTAATATTAGTATTTACAAAGAAATATTTATAATAATAATATTATGTAATATAAAAAAATAAAAAATTGAATATATTTATTATAATTAATCGCTATTATCATGAAAAATTTTATTAAATATAAGAAACTTTCATGAAAACTATAAATAATGTCCGTCTTGAAGAAAATTCTGGGATATCACATATGTGTAACATATGATAACAAACATATTAATGGATGATTGACATACAATGTAAATTATTATTATATAAAATAATGTTTGTTCAATTTTATCATATATGTATTTACATTTAAAAATAAATATTTAATAATAGACATTAAATTATGTAAATTAAATTTTTATATTCTTTAAATAAATTAAAAATTTATATGGTATATTTATAATTATAGAATCATTTTAGATAACTTCTAAACAAATCTAAAAACAAAATATTTATAATCAGAAATATGATAACTTTTATAAACAAATGCAAAAATATATTCTATGAAATAAAATTTTAATAACTAAGATATAAAAAGATAGCAGAAACAATTATAAAAAAACGAAATGTTTTTTTAATATTATATATTTAAAATTAAAAATATGAAAAAAATATTTAATTTTATTAAATCATATAATAATTTTATTATTATTATTAATATTCGGATATTAAATATATTATTAATAAAACATATTTTAATATAAAAAAACAATACAAAATACATAAAATTTACTAAAATTTATTAATGATTTCATAATTTTTTCTACAATAGATAACTACAATAGATTAAAATTATATATAGAAGTCTTCATGTACTTATAGTCGGGAGTGTACGTGTGAAACGTTTTAAACCGAAACATATTTCACGCTACGATATTATTAAAAAAAAAAAAGAAAAAACTGCTTGACGAATAGAAAAGTATGAGAATAATTTTCCAAATCCACAATTTATTCGCGTAATACACATGAATAACGAGAATACCACAAATTGTATCACCGAATATCGTGGATCGTAACGATATATGTATATCGATAGCAAATGCTGTTACGCATATACCGATTTGAGTGTCTCTTGTATCTGTACTGTTGGAAAATTAACAACTGATATCGAGTTTATGCTACCCGTGCCGGGTCTATATTATTTCGCTGTTAGGAAAAGGGAGAAAAATTTATCGCGTTTGATAAGTTTCATTTACACCGCCGTTTTATAGCCGTTGTGCGTTAATTGCGATCTCCTGATTACGCTATTATCGGACCACGGTTCACGAGATTAAAACGCCACCGTCCGAAATGCAAAAATCGAGGTAAATGAATGTCGATCTTGCGGATATGAACGGTAGCCGATATAAGCGGAGGGAAGAGGAGCGAAAAATTAAAATGGCCTCTTCCGTTGTTGCGTTTTTTTATGGTTGATGGCGATGGAAATTTACAGTGAGTGGTCTGGAAAAGAAGGAATTTATTTTATTTTATTTTATTATTTTTTTTTTTTTACATATATACTCGATGAAAAAATTTCTAGATAGATAAGGTAAATGTGTCTCATTAACTAATATTTTAATTATTTTGAGAATAATAAGATAATACGTTTCAAAATGATTTTTTTATTTTTTTAAATTATTATAATTTTCATAAAACTATTAATCAGAAAGTTACTATTTTATTTAAAATGAAATTAATAGTATTTTTTTGAAAATTATATTCAATTTATTTTTTTTTATTTAATTTATCATATCTCGAAAGATTATCATATATTAACTATATATTTGATCATTTGAATGTTATTTAATTAAAATTATTGTCTAAATTTGAAAAATAAAATATTGTTCTCTCTTATAATCTCTTTTATAACAGAAATCTATTTACATATGTTTCGAACAAAATTAATTATTAAGGATTTGTTAAAAGAGAAATTATTTATAATTATTAACTTTTATTACGAAAATTTTAACAAGTTCATTTTTGTTAATCATTTTTCGATTTCTCAAAATTTTTATTTGTTTTTTAAACAATTTAATTGCAATAATTGTTTCTAAGTGTAATACAATAGTTGCATGTCGAAATGAATACTTCAAACTTAGTATCGCGAAATTCTAATTCATCTTACGCAAATAACACATGCATTTTGCTAAACTTATGTTAATTGTTAATTTTAAGTCCATTTTATTAACAATCTTTTATACAAAATTAATCAAATGATCTTTCTTGAAAAAAATAAAAAAAATAATACATATTTTATTTGAAATATTCATTTGCAATATTGATTTTTTTCAATAAAACGAACACTTTTAAAAATCTATATTTTTGAATTTTTATATCAATCTTGTTTTAGAAATTGTGTGAATCTCTGAATTGCAATATGATTATATTTTGAATTCTTGTGTAACTCTGCAAAAATTTCTCTAAAACTCTCCATAAGATTCAATGAAAATTTTCTACACATTTAATTAAAACTCTGCTTCATTGTTACATGTTATATGAATTTAAATATGTTTTGATTTTTATTTAAAATAAATTTTATTTAATATAAATTGTTTACTATTGGTTTTTTATTTTAATTGAACATAAATTATGCATAAATTATGAAAAATTTGTATTAATAATAATAAAAATTTCTCGTCAAATCTTACCATATCTAAATCTTGTCAAAAACTGACTTGTCACGACTAAATTTCATTGATTCGAATCGCTTCACTTTATTACTGTGCTTAAATGCTTCACAGAGAATTTTCGATCTCAAAAAAAATAGATTATCGAATGAATAATTTATATCCAAGACAGATTGCATGTGGACAAATAAAATATTGCAAGTAATATTAACAATAATATTTATTGTACAAAATGAATAATAAATGTTTATATTTGAAGATTCATCTAAAGTATCTAACAATTAAAAAAATTTCGAAAAAGTTCTGTTACTTACATGAAGTAAATTATTTTTTCTTGGAATTGATCTTCAATGATCTTGAATCATAAATTATTATACGTATCTTAAAATATTTTAAATAACGTGTAAAAAGAAAAAACTCTATTTTTGTTTTTCTTTACGATGAATTTATTAACTTGTATTGCTTATAATTGAATAAATAAGTCTCGATTGAAAATTTTACATTTCGGCTTTTAGAATCGATCAAAGATGTTATGATAATATGAACATATTAATATTTTGTATAATATTATATTCTAAAATTAATCATCAGATTATCTTTGACGCGCAATAGATTATTCATCAGCCGCTGCGGTTCTTGGAAATTATCTTATATCTATAATTAAACGATACTTTTGAAAGATTATATAGCTGATATCAAAGGCAAAACTGCTGATAGTGGAAGGCTATCGAAACATTAATATTTATGCAATATTAATATATTCACGAAATGCCTTTGAATTAGAATAATTTCAAAGATTAAAAACATAAAAGTTGATACGAAAATATTGAAGCTTATTTATTAAGTTGTAAATAATTTAAGATTACAAAATGTATCAAAATTTATCAAAATAAATCTCAATCGCCTTTTTTTTGTGTATCAACTTGTTTTTATTTTGGTCTTTAGAATTGATGAATATATTAACACTTATGAATATATTAACACCTTGTATATGTAAGACTCGTACGTTATTAGCGGTTGCCCATTCTTAGCAGCCATGTTACAATTAGGTACATGTTCCGTGTAAATTAACCTATTCTCTGTAGTTCTTGGAAACTATTCTCTAAGGTTTATGGGAAATTATAGTAACCTTTTGTTGGTAATCATTCAAATTAAGCAGTGGTTAAAATCACTATTAGATGCGATCGAGATTTATTGGATCCTATTTGTTAAAAAGAAATTTGACTTAAAATTTATTTCGAATAGTAATTATAAATAAATATTTCAGATATTTAATGTATAATGTATAATTAATATTATGTTTTTTTATTTGATTATTTTATTTTAGACAAATGGAATATTTTTGAAAATAATAAATTGAAGAATTTTTATTTCAAGATCCATAGCTTATTACTTTCCATCCATAGCTTATCCATAGCTAATTACTTTCTTCGTTATAGACTCTTTCTCAAATATTTCTAAATTAGAAATATTTCAAAACTTTTTCTTATTGATACAATAATTTGTTATCTAACAAATTTCGAATTATATTAAAATTCGAGTTGAGAGTTTAATGTGTTAAAACATCTCAATAAAATATAAGCCGAATTTTACAGAGATAAAAGTGTAATGATTCAAAAAAATATGAAATACGTGTTATGTCAGTTCGACTTATTAATTAAAAGAATTTTCATTTGTAAGAGTAATATATACTACTAAGGTAAATTAATCATTGAAATATAAAGCATGTATCTCAGAAATTATTTAAATCTTAACTCCGTCTTTTCTCAAATTAATTTGTCTATTATTTATTGTCTATTATTTGTCACTTCTCAAGAAAAACACGTAGAGTGATATTTATTCCAATACAATGAACCATCTTGAAAATCCATTAAATTGCTTAAGCTCAACCAGCAATAGCACACACGAATCGAGCTCTGGCATGGTAGATAAGAATGAAAACGATGATCTCGCTTTTCGTGAGTGTAATTTACGTTTTTATAGAGCAAAAGGGTAAGTTTGCGGCACAAGAATCTCTAAGCAAGAAAATTAGCAACGTTTGCGTCTCGTGAGAATTATGAGGGCTTTGCAGCCAAACTGCTCATGAGCATTAAGGGTCATTACAATAGCCATTAATCCTAGACCATTGTCCGATTCTATATTTATGGTATCAATATTGGTGAAATTGATGTCAATTCGGCATCAATCGAATTTCCTGTTTGAATAATGCGTTTTAACGCATGATTAATCCTATCTAGGAAAGTTTTTTTCGAGAATTTTATTTTTCGAAGATTTCTTGAAATATTTTATAATTGCTTTTTTTTTACAATTTCTTATTTCTTAAAATTTAAATCTAGAAAAATGATTGTAAATTTAATTGTTTGTTAATCAGTTTTATCTATTCGGTATATGATCAATCGAATACGATCAATTCAAGACACAAAAAATTTTTTTATAATTACAAATTTTATCATAAAAGCATTAGATATTCATATTAGATACATTATGCTCTTATATAAAATTAAATTTATTACATTTGATATTGTTTTATTTTTTGATAGAAAAATTTTATATTAAGATTGTACTTTTAATTTAAATATTTTAAATTAGATACGAATAAATATTTAATCTAAATTTTTATTTTAATTTTTGTTAAATATTATCAATATTATTCCCATAATATAATCTGATTTTTTATTTCTCAAGAATTGAAAAATCTTGAAAAATCAAGAACAGTTTTCAAATCAAGAATGATTTGAAAACTCATCATTCTTAATTCATTTCAAATAATAAAATAATTTTCATTAGCATTTGATTAGTATTTTTTTGAAATTAGTATTTTTAGTTTTTTTTAAACTGCTAAATTTTTTTCTCTTCTGAAATTGTTTAAATATATTTTTTTAATAATTAATAATTAATAATGTTTAATTAATAAATTGCATATCTTTTACAAAAATATTTTAATTGTTAACAACATTTTTGTTCATTTAATTTGATTTTTCTTTATTAAATTTATTTAATTTTGATTTATATAATTTCTATCAAATATAAAACAATAATAAAAATAAAATATAAAAAAAATTATTTATTGATTAATAAATTATCAAAAAATTTAGATATAACTTTAAAAATAGAAAAGAAAAAAATATTTGTATTATATTTGAATATCTCTATAAGTAAAGAATTAAAAGAATTAAAAGAAAAATGAAAATATTCTATCAATTTTTTGTAAAAAATTTGTTTGATTCATGATCAATTCAATAGACAGAAAAACAATGTGTATATATTGTATATAAACCAAATATGTGACACAAAGTGATTAAAAAAGAATAAAATTTTTTAAAGTTTTATTGAAATTTCGAATACTTTT